>NW_022735704.1:163433-175418 GCF_011630105.1 Anneissia japonica | reverse complement strand
ACTCATTTTCACAAAGCATTTGCATCCCCTCTTGGAAAGAGGGATTCGAAATAATTGTCTCCATATCTTCGCTAATTAAATTAATCACCGTAATTTAGCTTACACTTATGAATTTAGGGAGCACTTAGTTTAGTTTTAGTTTTTATTTGGAATCACTTTCATTACAGTGGCACACATCCAAAATGGTGGTGCATCCAAAAAAGAGAAGGTAACAGTAAATTTAAGAAAAAACTTAATTAAAGAAAAGTAAAAAAGTCAAACAACTTGACTAAAACTTAATCTAAGTACTATGCAATTTCAATATGCAATGTTTTACGGTGTATAAAAAAAAGAAATGAAATCCTGTGTATGTGAAATAATCATTTCACTACCCGACAAACTCCGAACTTTATTCATTTATTAGGCCTACATAATAGTTTCAAATTGCTGTACTATATACTCCAACATCACTGGCGCATGGTAACAACCAACTGACTGCAGACCATTTCCGGTCACACATTACTCTCCATAACACAGCACCCCCTAGTTCCGTCACCTCTTGGTTGGTAATGTAAAAGCATTGGAAAGAAAAGTATTTAAATTTAAGTTAAAGTAAAAAAAAAAATCAACTTAAAGTAAATTAAACTAAACATATTTACTGTACTCATAACACCTATGTACAATACATAAAACCATTTTAGCTTTACAATAATTGCTAATAAACCCCACTCTCAAGCACTAATCTCCAAAAAAAAAAACGCCCAACTCAACAAAAAATTGAATAAATGCCGTGGCACTATTAAATCATTCAAGGTACTTGTTAAATAATTCATTATTATTTTTAACCAGACTTGATAACAATAGTAGAAACAACAATAATGATTATAATTTTCAACATATAATAATGGTGACTTCGATTCAACATTAGCTTCGCTATCAATTAATGAATACATTATACTTTAAATTGCTGTCTGCACTATGTGACAAATACCTTTGATTTGCAGATATGCAAATTTGATATTACAATATCATGCCCAATATCATATCAGATATTGTCATACTAAACTTGGTAGTGTAATGCTATTCCTTAATAAGAACACGAGACTATGAACTGAATGTGGTCACTTTATTTTAATTAACTGTTGACCGTTTTAATTATAAGGCTTGGCCATTATAGGGCGTAGTTTCGGGTTTTTTTTTTTAAAATCTGATGACGTTTTGAAAATTGGGTATATGATTACTAAAGTATAATTTGGGAAGTTTTTAGGTTTTCAACAGATATTAACGTTCTGGTTTGTGTTTTTTTCATCGTTTTTTAGGATAACGCATCCGAAACTGAACGAAGTTCTCAAATAGAATATTTACATATATGTGTTCTGTGAAACCGCCACCGGATATAATATACAGTATGACATTGTTTTCAATGTATTCTATCAAGCAACAAAGTAAAAGCAAACACTTAATAGACTGTAAATAGGCCTATTGAATTTTAAGTAATTTTCCTTATAATGATATCATATGTCATTTATTTTGCGATTAAGACTACATGCATAGCATAATCCTACTTACACTCGTATTAGAATCAATTAAACAAATACTTATTCTGGTTTTTGGATCCAAATAATGGAGACCTATTTTTAAGGATTATGCTTAACACACATGAAACAAGAATATTCCGTTTAAACCTGAGTTTCATGTTCGTATGGGTGTTCACTGTCGTTTTCTATGGAAGCTTTTAGTCTTTGTTGAATGTCCTGTTCTATTCGAGCTTTTAGCACTTCTATTTCGTTTTCTTCTTGCGCTTCATTCTTAATAATATTACAGAAAAACGGAATAACGAGAGGAAAGAAAATGACAGGAATTGACCTAACTTCAACGCTTAAGCTATGTATTTGGTCGATAGATTCCAATGTATCAGCTGCAATATATATAACTAAACTAATTACGGTTAACTTCAGAAGCATAACCACAGTCTTAGGACCTACTGGTCTGTACTTTTTGATATTCTCATCAAAAAAATCCTTTTTAATGTACGTCAGACCATTTCTCTTTATATAAAGATCAGAATGTTGACCTCTCCTATTATCACCGTCAAGTGCCTGCTCTGGCTCTGCTGTATGTTTTTCAACAACATTATCCATTGAATCTATAACCTGTCTCAGAAATTTTACGTAACTGGAATTAAAGTCAGTTACAGTTTTAAAACAATATACAATGATAAAAAAAGAAACAAAAACAACATTAAAAATATAAGCTGAGTTTGTCAACAGTCCTATGAAAAAGTAATATAGAATTTCCAAGAGGTTTATCACCACCTTATACAATGTAAGCCCAATAAAACAAACGTTAAATATTAAGTAGAATAAAATTAACGGGCGCCTAATTCTATTTCTTTTTGGACTTATAACATGTATAGACATCGAAATTAACGGACTAGTAATAATTATAATTAATATACACTTGCAAACGAAACATAAAATGATCAATGGCATCCATTTATACTTCTGTTGTGTTTGTCTCCAAACACTTCGCCAAAATTTTAAGGTTAGTAATGTTACCATTACCTGGTTTATAGTATTTACTGTATTGTGGAACCCACTTAAGTGCGAATCATTATGTATATCGAAATCTAGATTTAAAGCTTCATATATTTTGTTCAGTATTTTAGAGTCAGGATTGTTTCTGGTGAAGCGTTTATACACGTACAAAACTACTGTTGTAGAAATTATAAAGACTAGATTAAAGAGTATTGATAAAGATAAATAATCAGTGGATCTATGTTCCTCATCGACTAAAATATAATTCATTATCAATGGCAAGTTCTGCCATAGGCCTAAGTAAACAAGGCAGCGCAGAATATACAATATAGAAAAGAAGCATTTATTACCTGCAAAAAATAAAACGTATTTAGCACCGATATTGAGATCTGTACTTAGGCTTATATACTCTGTCCTTTCATTTTCTGCTAACGGTGAATTTCGACAAAAGAACGACAGAAGGAAGAAACTGAGATAGAGTAATACACCTATGCCTAAGATACCAATCCTGCTACCTGGTTTATCTGTGTAATACTCATTCGTTATTACAATTCTCCAACAATCAAAATAAAATTTCTTAGAGGGAAATATAACACTTGAAGTAGGTACAACTAGTAGCTGTTCCAAGCAAATAGCCTGGTCCAGTTTTAAGCCCTCTGTTGATTGGAAATTTGCGAGTGATGTTGCAATTATATCAAGCTTTTTATCATCATCAGCGTTCTGGAAACAGTCCTTTGACAATAAAACTTTCAACGACACTCTCTCCACACCCGGCTTAAGTGTACCAAGGGAGAGGCGCTCAGCGTTATGTGGGTATTTTAATAGTTGAACACCCCTGGTTCCAATGGCTAATACCCAGCGTCTAATGTTGACGATCGTACCAGTTTTATCCAAGATTTGATCAATTTCGATGCCGTATGAGTTTACAAACTTCAAGTCCATGTTGATGTAGACACTTCCTTCTCTTTGGATTACTTCCAGGGCTTCAGCGCCGTCAATGTCTAACTTGCAACTAATGTTAGTTGGCATAGTCCTGTCCACGATGCCACGAGATGACACTAGGTAGGCGTGGAGTTCCAGGAGCAATATGACGTTAAACATAAATCTGGCCATGATGAAACAATCAACTACATATAACTGTAAAAAAAATGAACTAAGACTAAGCGGGAAAGCATGTGTCTCGTACTAATAACTACTAAACTTATTTAACTCGTATAGGCTTACTAAATGATTTCCTTTCAAAGATTATTTAACTGAAGTTGCATGAATAAAATATCAATGTTGTTAAGTCTGTACGGTTGTCTTATGTAGAAAAAGCAAAATTTTGGGTAGATTCTTTACTATGTTAAAAAAAACTCCAAAAACACTACTGATTAAGAAAAAAGTGGGTGTCAGTTTTTTATTCAATCCTTGGGCCTCCATTTTGAAATTCAAAATGGCCGTCATTTTTTAACCGATTTATTTATATTAAAGAGTGTTTTAAACAATCTATTGGCATTGGGTAAGTGACTTTACAAATGCGCACCTAGAGCAGAATGGAGAAAATGTAGAAATGTGTACAGCTATTACAATCGCCAAAAAGGTTTTGTTTTTTATAACAACATCCAATTTCTTCGAGCGAATGACCCTGGCAAATGGCATCACAGTGTAAGAAACTTATGCAGCATGAAAAAGGAACCAGTCGTAACGTTTCCTGGTGAATCTTATTAAGATCCAGCAAATAAGATTAACAATTATTTTACTACTATATGTTGCACACTTGCTACACCTTGCCCCCCACCCGTCACAATGGGATTGTGGACGAGGGTTATTTTTGTTCATACATATTTTTTTTATATATATACTTGTATAGTCAAAATAGAGTATTGACAGTTAATTTTGTTCATATGTGCTTTTTATATCTTTTTTATGCTGAAAGTGGTGTGGTATAACGTGAAGAGTACATTAGACGGTTATGTAAAGTTTGTTAAGGTATTGTATTGATTGTGTGGAAACTGAAAGTGGTGTGGTATGGTGTGAAGAATAGTGTAGACGGTTGTGCAATGTTATGAAGTGAGAAGCTGGTAGAAAGATTATGCAATGTGATGTGGTAGGATGATGGGAGAGAAAAGGGAGTTAGTGTTGGTGGAACTGCACTGAGAGAAAGTCAAAAATGTTAGCTGACTGTTTGTATGTCCTGTGTGGACTAAATGGAAATTGTAGCAGCACTAATAAAGTGTGGGCCTGGTAGAGTAAAGCATCCTGTGTGGATCAGAGATTGTGTGTATTATACATTATTATACAGTGGATATTATATTATTCATACTACCAATGTGCATGTCCAGCTACTAAAGTTATCCTGTGTGGATTAAATTTATGGCTACCCTGTGTGGATCCGAAATAAATGCAGTATTCTGTGTGGATCAACAAAATAAGTGCAGAGTCCTGTGTGAATCACAAATAAAAAAATGAAGTATACAGTGTCCTGTGTGGAACTGAATGTGTGAAAAGTACCCTGAACTGTTCTGTTGCAAGAAATAAGCTTGTTAGTTAAGAGTAGAATGGGACCAACGACTAAGGCAGCGTCCCAGTACTGTGTCCTTTGAAAGCTAATTGCGAATTGTGTGTGCCATGAAAGAAAGAAAGAACCTTTAATTTGCGACATTAGATCGTGTACGCGTCTTGTGGATTTAAAACAATCAGAACGAACAGTGTAGTAAGAGTTTTGTTTTATTTTCTTTATTGTGTAATATTCTTTTGTGGGTTTTTTCCCCAATTATTTGGTGGTTTATTTAATGTACCATCAAATCTAAGAAATAAAGGTACTTTTTTTAGAAACCACGTGTCCTTCTTTAATCCGTTTTGTGACAAAAATAAATGAATGCTAGTCCGGTCACCCTGATCATCTACCAATTAGGCTTGTAAAAGAGTTTAAATTTTAGCTTGCCCCAATTCTTACTAACGTTTTTTAATACCTGCATTGTGGTAGGAACTTTCCCTGACCCTTGGAAACTTTGAACTGCGACCAGTGCCCAAGGTTAGCAATGTATCATCTTTGCAATACTGTATTTAAGACACATATCATTGACACCTACTTTTGCCAGACTCTTTGAAAGTTTTATTGTCTCTTGGATTACGAAAGATACTACTAATGTATTAGATGTTAACATGGTTGTCAGAAAGGGTTCTCTACCACACATTATTTAATTGGTCTAATAGGTACTGTTGTCAAAGATCTCGAAGCAAGTAGCACTTTTGTCAACTTATGCGCTATTGATTCACGAAAGTCTTTAATCGAGTTGATCACAATGTTGTTATTCGTAAATTAATTTACGCAGGAGTGAGGTAATCTCTAATTCCCATCATTTTTCCTTAGCAATCGCAAAATGATTACCAAATTTATACAGTGCGTGTCTACATACAAAGAAATCACTTGTGGTGTCCCTCAGGACACCAAACTTGGACCCATTTTATTTTTAATCCTTGTCAACAATATCACACTATAGGGAACTGCAAAGGATGGAAATATGTGGATGATCTCATCATAGGCAAAACTATTAAAATTGGTAATCCTCAACTTATGCAAACCAGTTGGGATTTAATAACAAATTGGTGTCATGTAAATGAAATGATTCCCAAACAATCTAAATGTCATGTGATGAGAATATATTTTCTCTCGAGTTAAGTCCCTCCTCCCGATTTATCACTTAATGACACCACACTGGAAGTTGTTTCCCAAATTGAGTTATTGGGAATCACCGTCCAGGATAGCCTTAAGTAGTATCTTCATGTGGGCAAAATAATCCTCGTAGATTATACACTCTCTGAATATTGAGAAGGTCTAATGCCCCCATTAATGATATTCTATGTGTTTACCAGAGCTATATACGCCCCTATACTTGAATACGACTGCCCTGTTTGACATTGGGCCATTACCCAGAAACACTCCTTACAAATTGAAAGATTCCAAAAATAGGGCGCTTAGAATAATTCTTGGTCCCAGTTATATATGATGCAGCCCTTAATTTTCTTGGAATTCCATCCCTTAAAGTCAGACGTACTGAGATCATTCTACTCAGTTTTGGTAAGAAGATGATTTCTAATAAATATCCTGACATGTTACCACCTATACGTAATATTGGTAGCAAACTTAGGAGTAGTAATACTAATAAATTTGTAATCACCACATCCAAAAACGGAGAGATACAAAAAAATTTCCCATTCCTACATTAGTTAATCTACCGGACGGTACTATCTCCATTTGATATTGATAATCTGAGGTTGTTTTAAAATTCTCAAATATCAATAATTGAATTTTAATTTTGACAATTGTAATGCTGTATTTGTAAATTGAAATAATTAATTTTAAATAATATATTTTTAGATACATAAATGTTACTTCCAACTTTTTAAGAATTATAAATAACTATTATATATATATATATATATATATATATATGTATATATATATATACACACAATAAATTGTAGCAATAATTGATGCAGTGCATTTAAATGACAACTTTTGATGTCTGATGAATTTTTTTTAACATGGTGTATATTTTTGTAAGCCTAACAAAAAATATAAGGAAAAATAATAATTGTTCTATAATATATTTTTATATGCCATTATTTCAAATTCAATTTTTATTTTAATTTCTATCTTTTTTTACTAAGTAATTGTGATTAAGAGTGTATATTTCTAATGTGTAAATCTTGTAAGTTCAACATTTTCAACCTCTGGGCTGCTTGTTGCGCATGTTTTATACCCGAATAAATAAAAACAAATAATAAATTGGTTATACTTATTGGAGCTTGAGAGATATTTTTTGCGTCTAGTAAAGTAAAAAGTTGTCTTCACACACATACATCAGGACGTCAAGCATCGCAGGCTTCCTTAGTCGTCATGAAATCACAGCGGCACAGGCTCGTGCCGATGTGGCCATGGTGATTGTTAGCGCCAGAATATGATTTTGTTCTATTTGTGTGCATGTTTTGCTGCCCATAGATTTGTAGCGCGATGGTTTTTGTTAAACCACTTGGGCCAGGGTTGAGAGCTCTTCAAAGTTGTAATTTTCCGGTAATCAGAGCTTTTGTGGATTGGATATAAGTTGTCATTCCAATAAATGGATTCTGAAGTTACAGTTTACTTGAATGTGCTTTATGTTGCTCTTGGTTAAGTGCTCTCTTGGTTAAGTGCGTGTGACAAGCGGTATATTACCAGGCTACCAAGTACATGCAGACCTCGGGACGAGTGCGTAAGTAGTGGGCGTCCGGGCCAAGGCGCGAGATTTCGCGTGTACATTTTATTTTAACAAAAACGTTGGACTAGAAAAGCGTTCCGCAAACTTTTTACTTCACAGCCTATTTACGATTCCAGGCACCAAGCCGCGGCCCAGCAGCCCAGCCGTGGCAGGGACCAACAAACCAAATCCTGGCAAGAACTTTTGATCATGAAGCCTCCATGCATATACAATATTTTGACATCATTATCTGTTGATATAATTTCATTTTATACAAATTAAATATTATTTAATTAAATAAATAATTCCGTACATTTGTGTTCCCCCCCCCCCTCCCGACAATTGTTGATTGTTTTTTTTTTCTACCATGAGTGAACCAAACACGGTTCAGCCACACACGTCATAGCTTTCTCCTTTTTCAAAAATCTTTTACATACACTCTGTTACTCCGCAACTTTGAAAGACTACCTTACATAATACAGGGTATTATGTTTAGTAATAAAGTATCCACATGGGCATTCGGTTATCAAGAAATGTGTGGTGTTGTTTACTGTAGTGATCTTTCTAGGACAGGTCGTATATTTATTTTTATCTTTAACTCATGACTCATCCATCATTCCTCCATACCGGATTTACTCGATCTTACAGGGTTAATACTAGACGATAACATAGTGTCTAGCTCCCGAGGGGGCATAGACACAAAAACCGCTTGTAGCACGCATCATCTGGCACTTTAACAGCGTGTGCAAGTGAGGCATTCACTGTAACGACGAAGCGGCTTTATTAAAAACGATTTTCTCCATGATGAAACGTCTCTTTGTTATTTTTTTTTTTCAATTTTCAGACGGCTTCGCGGCCCTCCAAAAATGTTTCGCGGCCCAAATTTGGGCCGCGGACCATAGCTTGCGGAACGTCGGACTAGAGTGCTGCATGTGTGTTGAAGATGACGGCAGGGCTGTGTATGGAAGGCCGTTTGTGACAAAGTAGAGAAGAATTAAAGTAGGCGTTTAACCAGTCGGTGTATGGAACGCCGTTTGTGTCAAAAACAGTTAAATTGGACTATACGTGTTAATAACAAGTGTTTGTCAAATTTGAGACAGGCAGTGTATGGAACGCCGTTTGTGTCAAAGGAAAGTTAAAGAGGACTATACGTGTTGATAACCAGTGTTTGTGTCAAATTGGAGAAGAATTAAAGTATTCGTCTAACCAGGCCGTCTATGGAACGTCGTTTGTGTCAAAGGACAGTAAAATTTTACTATACTTGTTGATGGCAAGTATGAAAGCGCTGTCGATGTCAAATAGAAGAACTATCGAACTTGCTGTGAAGAAATGCTTTTGGTTGGTATTGATACCATATGCAGACATTGGAGTTTAACCAAAGCAGTAACGTACGTGAAGTGAAGGCAACATTCAAGATACTACACCAGCAGGAAATGGACTTTTGATCATGATTGAAAATTTATACTGGACGTTATTTGTGCCTTCGTGTATTTTCTTAGGATTCATATCCATGAATTGTAATGGGTATGTTTTACTAAAAGTTGTGATTATTATTATCATGTGATTAAGCCCTTTATACATAGTGTTTGATGTGTAGTAGTTCCCATTGAGATACTGTATAATATAGTATGTTTAACAATTTCATATATTAATTTTGTCTTGATTACTTGCATATACTTCAGTTTCTTATTTCGAACATTAATCATGTCTGTAAGATCAAGACCTGTCTCAGTGCGGTCATCACACTCTGCAGCAAAATCATTGGCTTTAATTGCCGCACAGGCTAGAGCTGATCTAGCGGTTGCTAAAGCTAGGGCAGAATTTAATAGAAGGAAAGCTGAAGCTAACAGAGCTAGGATTGAAGCAGAAGTAGAAATGGACAGGCTGCAGATAGAGGAAATAGAGTTACAGCTGCTACAAAGTGAGTATAAAGGCAGTGTACTTCCTGTGCCTCCAGTGGACGAACCAGACCAGAGAGTAGTGGAGTGGAGAAATGAGGAGCCTGTTGTAGGAGTAGTCCAGGAAGATACTGACTTAAAACCTCCTGTTATATCACAACCAAGCCATAGTGAAAGTGCTTCTCATTTATTAACAGCAATTGGTCTCACTATGAACATGCCCAAATCTGAAATTTGCACATTTGATAGAAACAAATATTGGGACTTCATGAACACGTTCGAAGTCAACATAGCAAGCAAGGCTATTGATGATAGATCAAGATTAACCTATCTTATACAATTTTGCGTTGGGAAAGCAAGGAACGGTATTGCCAATTGCGTGCTGTTAGGAGGTTCAGATGGTTATGCTGAAGCCAAGCGTATCTTAAATGAAGAATTCGGTCAGGCACATGTCATTGCAAAAGCCTATCTGAGCAAGGTGTTGAATCGTCCTCAATTTAGGCCAAATGATGGTAAGGGAGTATGGGACCTAGCCAGAGACATTCGCAGGTGCCAAACAGTTCTTTCCCAGATGTGCTATTCAGCTGATATGAATAGCTCAGAGACTCTCTTAAAAATTCAGCAGCTTTTACCAATCCACCTGCAAACGAAGTGGGCAATGAAAGCCTATGCAATGATGGAGAAAATAAACACACCCGACGACTTTAAGTGCATGTCATCATTCATCGAGGAGGCGGCCAAGTTAGCTAATAATATGTATGGCCAAAATATTGGAGGTTCGTATCCCAAGAATACACCTAAGTGGAAACCAAACAACAAAGAGATAACAACCCTTACTACAACCACGGGGCGTGCGGAAGCAATTTTGACAACGGAAACAAGACTTACATGCCCAGCCTGCTTAGGAAGTCACAGATTAGAAAAGTGTAGAGATTTCATCCGCTACTCACGCGAAGAAAGACTCAAAATCTTGAGAAAGGAGAGACTGTTATAATTGCTTTGGTGCCTCACACATAGCAAGACGATGTTCAAAGCCATCGCAATGTGAGCAAGGGTGTAAATAGTAAGGCCCAGTTGTCCTGGATATTAAGTAGATCCCTGATAAAAGATCATGAGAAATTTGTCGGCGCCTCATTTTGACTATATAATAGTGATTTGATAATGATGAATTTTACTATATTAAAGTGTCATTTCCGGGGGTACTATTTCCTTAAATTTGTTGTTGTGAAATCACAGTTTTCAAGTATATAAAGTACATACAGTAGTCAAAGACAATGTTTTTCATCTTTGTTTATATGGTATATCACACATATTAATAAGATGGTTGCCGAAAAGAGGGGTTACCACTTCCTGACTCGGTGCAGCGTCGTTTTCTGTCGCAGTCTAACGGCAGTAGACCTGAGGCACTAGGCCGAAGCAGAAGCTGCTGTTGCATCAAATTTGCCAGTGTGTTTCTGCGTATACGCACTAGTGAAAGCGACGCTGCCTCGACATCAGTTGTTGGAGCCCCCTCTTGAAGAACCAATCCAAATTATATACCCTTTTGGCAATTTCAAAATCATTTACCACTCAGATATATATCTTTTATAATTATTAACACCCATAATACCTGCAATCGATGACGCACACTGACGCATATACCCTAGTGGGGTCCTCTGTCAGTATTGATTCAGATTCAGAAAATCCCAGATAAAAGATCATGAGATTTTTTTAAAATTTTTTTTTTTGGCGCTTTATTTTGACTAATGGTGATGTCATGATGAATTTTACTAAAAGTGTCATTTCTGGCCATTTAGAGGTACTAGTTCCTCAAATTGTGGCACCTCTGCCCCAACCATGGTGGGCCTGGGGGTGGGTATCGACTCACAATCAATCCCCCCCCCCCACACCTTTAAAAACAGATCTGCGCCCTTCCCTTGATATGACATTTAACTCCATCGAGTCGGCACCTGACTCAGAGTACCTATGTCTTAGTAAATGCTGAGGCGAGGGTGCATACATTTTTTTTCAGGACGTGATTTCGGTTTTATGCCTATTTTTCGTAATTATGTTTTTTTGTATAAAGAATGTTTTGAGCAGTAGCGGATTTTATTATGGAAAAAAAAGAAAAATATAAACAAATTTAGGTCTGAGAGTGTAATTTCGGAAAACTAGAGGTACTTATACTTGATACTTGATATAAGTGGGAAAAGTTAGGCAAACGCCTTTAAGACCCAACAGGTGTCCAGTCTGTTCTTGAAGGTGTTTACAGTTGTGGCAGCAACAACCTCTTGTGGTAAGCTGTTCCAGATATTTATTACGCGATGTGAGAAGAATTCCATTCTGCATTTCAAAAATTTGTTAAGTTTT
>NW_022735704.1:137723-162071 GCF_011630105.1 Anneissia japonica | reverse complement strand
AGATGTGATTCTCAATCCGGCTTCAGACCCAAACACTCTACTCTAACAGCTCTAACAACCACTTATGATAAGTGGCTTCAAAGTACTAACAACAAGAAACTTACTGGCACTCTTTTTATTGACCTAAAGAAAGCCGTCGACACTCTTAACTATGATATTCACATTGCTAAACTTCCCTACTTTGGTTTTTCACCTTCAACAGTATCATGGTTTAAGTCTCTGATCGTTCCCAGCAAGTTCTTTTGGTCGTACACTGTCTTCAACTAAATCATGTTCTACAGGTGTCCCTCAATGTTCTACTTTAGGCCCTCTTCTCTTCTCTATCTACATTAATGACCTTCCTTCTGCACTTAGCACAATCCATCCTAACATACATGTTGACATGTATGCTGATGACACCATCGTTTACTACAGTAACACCTCTACACGACTAATAGAACATCAACTAAATTCCGCACTTCAACGTCTGTCTATCTGGCTGAAATCTAACAAATTAACTCTTAATGTTCAAAAAACTAAATCTAGGCCTATGCTTATTGGTACTTCTAACAAGCTAAAAGCTCATAATAACAAAATAAACCTTCATTTAGACAACATTCCAATCCAATCCGTAACCTCCCACAAACACCTTGGTGTTATCATTGATAACACTTTAACTTGGAATTCTCACATTACTGCACTCTGTAAAAAACTGAATTCTATAGTCTACTTACTTGCTCGTACCGCAAAATTTACCAACACTTCCTCACTTCACCTCCTTTACAACTCTCTTTTTCTCTCTCGATTAGATTACTGCTGCTCCGTCTGGGGCTCTAAACTGCAAAAAATTTTACTAAATCTTCCTCCTACTACTCATTTAACTCACTCTCACTTCAAAATTATTAATACTCTTCCTCTTCAATACAGATATCAATATCAACTTGACTGTCTTACCTTTAAGGCTCTCCACAATCTTATTCCTCAAACTGTTTCTAAACGTCTCACTAAAATTACTACAAATGGCCGCATGACCACTCGCCAAATTACTAAAGGGGACCTTCTTATCCCCAGATACCACTTACAACTATTTAAACTTTCTTTCATGTATAATGCTCCATATTTCTATAACTCTCTCCCTCTATATATCCGAAATGCTGCATCCTACTCCTCATTCAAAGCATATCTCAAAAACTTTCTCACTCTTTCCTTAAACTAACTCCCCTACTATTCCGATCTCCTTTTGTCTCATCTTATTATTATTATTATTATTATTCTTGAGCATTGCCATTTGCTTGGTGCTCTTTTGTTTTTTTATTCTTTTATTAGATTTTTATTTTCATATTATTATTTTTAAAAGATACTTCTTTTGGATTCTATTTTGATAACATTTAGGTTCGTACATTAATTATTTTCGGTAGAATGTACATTTGATTAAATTTTTGATTATCTTGGTTTCTGTAACAAATTTATTTTAATCACATTTTACTTTTATTGCTATTTTATATTTTCTAAATATGCCTTTTATAATTTTTTCTCTTTTTTAATTCTTTTAGTTATGTGTATTCATTTTTAATTATTGGAATATACATTATATTAAATCTTCAATTACCTTGTTTCTTTAATTTAATACATAATATATATTATATATTTAATTTATATTTAACTTTGATATTTATTGTTTTTTTTTTAAATTACGTTTTAAATTTTTTTCTGTTTATTTGGTTTATTTTAATTCTATTTTAAAATAATATATAATTATTTACTTTGTTTTTGTAATTTTTCTCTATTGTTTTTGCTTTGTATGTATTTGAGGGTCCCAAATGATCAGCCCCGGCTGGATTGACCACCCTCACAAAATATTGTTGAAATAAATAAAATAAAAATAATAAACCATGCAATGAGTCTTATGCTGGTCGAAATCCAGTTTGCAGAAAACCCGGTTTGCCGAGTTTATGGCCACTGTGCCGAAACCCAGTTTGCCGAATGCAGTTTACCGAAAACATGAAATCCCAGTTTGCCGAAACCCGGTTTGCCGAACCCAGTTCTGTCGTTACCGTACAAAAGCACAGCACACACTAAATTTAATAACGGCAATTATGTAGGCGAAACCGAATGTAAACTAAGACTTAAGACAACCACAAAAACTATTAGTTTAAGACCATCAAAAGGGCTGTTGCCAACCACTTTAATTCACCCAGTCATCAGTGATTTAGTCCTTTTAATTCTACTAGGCTAGAAAATGTGCTGAGATCCGTTGGCTCCTCTGCCTTAAATCAAATGTTAATGGTTTAAACAAAGATTTCAGTTTTGTGAGCGAATATTCTTTTATATACCAAGGTCTTATACACATCTAGATGTGTATAAGAGACAGAGGTTTGGGTGTGTAGTGAGACTATCACGAGTGACAGAAAAACAACGGTTGACGTATTTCTGGAACATAAATATATTTTATTTGAGCACAAATATTTAGGTCGTCCTTGCAACCTTCTTCAGTGTGTACTGAACATGCAATGGATCTTGCATAGTACTTAGGTACATATATTAGCATTAAAAAAGGTAGCCTGGTTCACGTCGAAGTTAAGCCGCCTATCTAAATCTTGAAATATAATACGATTTTCCCAAGTCAGATAAACAGCCAGCCAGCTTCGTGGCCGTCTACGTCACACGGTGGAAAGGCTTGTTTAGGAAAACGTCTACTGTATTTTACAAACACTTAGTACCAAGGAGTATTCGTAAAAAACTGACACATTCGTAAAATATTGTAGATCAACTGTCAGTTTCCACTACCAAGCCTTGCTATCCTCTGCCATCGATATATAGGCGACCAGGTAGTCCGAACCAACCGACAGTGCAGCAGCGTGGTCTACCGCAATAGTAGTAGACTAGGCTCAACTACATTTACCTTCGATAACTACTTATTAACAAATTTACGGTAAAAATATATAAATACTGTTTGCTTAACTATTTGACAATCGTTAAAATATTTTGAAACTAGAGGGCACTCCGAGAGTGCATACCTCTGCCAACATCATAATTCTCCTCAGTATAAATTTCCCCGCATATTGTCGCCTTAAAAAATAATGAAAAAAATAGCAAGTAGATTTCCTGGGATTTGAACCTCATTGCTCGCATCGCTCGCAACTTGATTACTTTAATTCTCGTGACTACGGCCCTGATTTAATGTATTACAATAAAATTAATAAAGGCAATTCATGAAACTTACTGAAATTAAACGTACATCTATTGATGGTTTGACTTTAGGGTGTTAACCTACTGGTGTCTGCTGTTGTACCGTGGAATGAAGTAGTGTGTTCGTGACGTGGCGTTAGAATATTGTAAATCGGTTAATTAGCATGAAATTAATTATGTACCCCGAAAGAACAAATGTTTTAGAATAAGATTTTTTTCTCTCTTTCTTCCACTTTATTCAAAACATATACAGTAACAAAAGGAAAGTATACAAAGCATATAAAGCAAATAAATTCAAGTCCAAGTTTCCAAAAAGGAATTAAGCTTATAATTAATACTGGCTATGTATTTTATAGTTTGAAAATAATGAGCAATTTCGATTTTTGCCACTTTGGCTTCCAGTGGCTTCATTTGCATTTTTCTTTTGTATAGATGATTACGGCATAAGAGCAAAACAAGGTTTAGTGCGTGCAATTTGGGATTTCTCACCCCGAAAATGCACATTTCTTTATCAATAATTAATTGCAATTAATTTTTTCTTTTATCCATTGTGCTATTTTGGTCCAAAACTCTATTGATACATGGCAAAAGTAAAAAAGATGTTCTATGGTTTCCTGTTCACTATTAAAAAGTACAGATATCACTGTCCAAAATACCAATTTTGTAAAGAAAAGAATTTACATCGATAAATTTATGAATTACTCGGTATTGCAACCATCTAAATTTGGTATCTTGTGTGCATTTACAAGGTATATTTAAAATCAAAGTCCAATCCTTTTGGTCATATTATTTTTGCATTCCAACTTGCCATTTCAGTTTATAAGATTCTTTAAAATTACTTTTCAACACAAGCTTATTATATACCAGTCTAGACTTGCCACAAGTGTCTAATTTTTTAAATTATTTTTCTCATACTGGACAGCGCCACCAACGAGAAAGTTAATTTAGAGACGGAAAAAATCCGAAATGGGACGCCAATTAAATTAGGTATGGCGCGCACTAAGTGCAAAATTACGCCTATACTTGATTCTCCTGACACAAATCCAGTTATTGTCTATTCCATCACGACACCTTTCATTGGATAGTGTATATGTTTAACTTACTGTTTGCCTACGTTTGTTTTTGCTGAATAAATTGGTTATACTTATTAGAGCTTGATTGGAGTCTTTTTTGCGTCCAGTAAAGTTGGTTCTGTGTGCATTATGACCCATGTGAACGTTAAAGAACGCAGAACACTCTTCAGAAAAGAGTACGAGATTGTCTTCAATTTTCCCTTCCGACTTTTCGTGGCTTATCTTATATATACACCGAATAAATTAAAATTCAAAATGGGTGTGTTTTTTCAAAATTAATATTGAACATTATGTTGACTATTAAATGTTATTTAGTATTCCCGTTATAGACCAATTCCTTTAGTCCAGTTCAAAGTTTTCAAATCAATTTTTGTCATTGCATGACAAGTCATTTGTTGTTTTTGCATTTTCCCATGGCACGCAAGTGTGAAATGTGCTACAATGAAAACAATTAATTCAGTACATTTCCACGTAAGGTAGGGCAAAATTACGCCTATACTTGATTCTCCTGACGCAAATCCAGTTATTGTCTATTCCATCACGACACCTTTCATTGGATAGTGTATATGTTCAATTTACTGTTTGCCTACGTTTGCTTTTGCTGAATAAATTGGTTATACTTATTGGAGCTTGATTGGAGTCCTTTTTGCGTCCAGTAAAGTTGGTTCTGTGTGCATTATGACCCATGTGCACGTTAAAGAACGCAGAACACTCTTCAGAAAAGAGTACGAGATTGTCTTCAATTTTCCCTTCCGACTTTTCGTGGCTTATCTTATATATACACCAAATAAATCAAAATTCAAATGGGTGTTTTTGCTTTTTTCAAAATCAATAATGAACATATGTTGACAGTTAAATGTTATTCAGTATTCTCGTTATAAACCAAATCCTTTAGTCCAGTTCAAAGTTTTCAAATCAATTTTTGTCATTGCATGACAAGGCATTTGTTGGTTTTGCATTTTCCCATGGCACGCAAGTGTGAAATATGCTACAATGAAAACAATTAATTGATGCCAAACACATTCTATTTTAATAAATGGATGAATACCGTAAACGTTGTCTATTGTGTTTCTGATAAAAATATCGATGGGGTATGTTGTTCCGTATGGTTGTAATTGTCTCTATGCACTCCTGAAACCCATGACACAAGTGCAAAATAATAGAAACAATATAAAACCAAAGAGTAAAGGGGAAAATCAGTAAATACAATAATGAGAACATGTGGGTTTTGAGCCGAGACATGAAGGCACCCACAGATAATGATGCTGAATCTCTGTTTTATAAATCTCATCTTGATAGAAACAGAGGTAACACCAAGCAAATTTGGAACGGCTTGAAAGATCTTCTTCCTTCTAAACAATCTAACGTCCTCCCTCCCTCTTTCTCTATAAATGGAAGGGATGTTTCTGACTCCCTTACTATAGCTAATTCTTTCTTCGCTAACCATGCTGCTGAGCTTTCATCTCTGATCGACTCTTCCAACTGCCCAGATCCTATTTCTTATCTTAATCAATGCTCTTCCCATTTTTCAATTGAGAATATTAATGAAGAATTCGTTCTTTCTGAATTAAGAAAAATCGAACACTTCTACTGGACTTGATTTAATTGACGGGAAACTTTTAAAACTTGCTGCTCCTCTCATCTCACCTCATCTCACTTTTATTTTTAATCTGTCCCTCAACTCTGGTTATTTTCCCTCTTCATGGAAGAAAGCTAAGATAATACCTATTTTCAAGTCAGGAAAGAAAACTGATCTTAACAACTACCGTCCAATATCTATCCTTCCACTATGTTCTAAGATTATTGAGAAAGCTGTTTCTTCACAAATTCACTTCTACCTTGATTCTAACAATTTGATCTCTAATTCTCAATCCGGCTTCAGACCCAAACACTCTACTCTAACAGCTCTAACAACCACTTATGATAAGTGGCTTCAAAGTACTAACAACAAGAAACTTACTGGCACTCTTTTTATTGACCTAAAGAAAGCCTTCGACACTCTTAACTATGATATTCTCATTGCTAAACTTCCCTACTTTGGTTTTTCACCTTCAACAGTATCACGGTTTAAGTCTTACTTATCTGATCGTTCCCAGCAAGTTCTTTTTGGTCGTACACTGTCTTCAACTAAATCATGTTCTACATGTGTCCCTCAAGGTTCTACTTTAGGCCCTCTTCTCTTCTCTATATACATTAATGACCTTCCTTCTGCACTTAGCACATCCATCCTAACATACATGTTGACATGTATGCTGATGACACCATCGTTTACTACAGTAACACCTCAACACGACTAATAGAACATCAACTAAATTCCGCACTTCAACTTCTGTCTATCTGGCTGAAATCTAACAAATTGACTCTTAATGTTCAAAAAACTAAATCTATGCTTATTGGTACTTCTAACAAGCTAAAAGCCCATAATAACAAAATTAACCTTCATTTAGACAACACTCCAATCCAATCCGTAACCTCCCACAAACACCTTGGTGTTATCATTGATAACACTTTAACTTGGAATTCTCACATTACTGCACTCTGTAAAAAACTGAATTCTATAGTCTACTTACTTGCTCGTACCGAAAAATTTACCAACACTTCCTCTCTTCACCCCCTTTACAACTCTCTTTTTCTCTCTCGATTAGATTACTGCTGCTTCGTCTGGGGCTCTCTAAAAACTACTTCTACTACTAAACTGCAAAAAAATCAAAATAAAGCTATACGCATTTTACTAAATCTTCCTCCTACTACTCATTTAACTCACTCTTACTTCAAAATTATTAATACTCTTCCTCTTCAATACAGATATCAATATCAACTTGGCTGTCTTACCTTTAAGGCTCTCCACAATCGTGTTCCTCAAACTGTTTCTAAACGTCTCACTAAAATTACTACAAATGGCCGCATGACCACTCGCCAAATTACTAAAGGGGACCTTCTTATCCCCAGACACCACTTACAACTATTTAAACTTTCTTTCAGGTATAATGCTCCATATTTCTATAACTCTCTCCCTCTATATATCCAAAATGCTGCATCCTACTCCTCATTTAAAGCATATCTCAAAACATTTCTCACTCTTTCCTTAAACTAACTCCCCTACTATTCCAATCTCCTTTTGTCTCTTCTTGAGCATTGCCATTTGCTTGGTGCTCTTTTGTTTTTTTATTCTTTTATAAGATACTTCTTTTGGATTCTATTTTGATAACATTTAGGTTCGTACATTAATTATTTTCGGTAGAATGTACATTTTATTAAATTTTTGATTATCTTGGTTTCTGTAACAAATTTATTTTAATCACATTTAACTTTTTTTGCTATTTTATATTTTCTAAATATGCCTTTTATAATTTTTTCTCTTTTTTAATTCTTTTAGTTATGTGTATTCATTTATAATTATTGGAATGTACATTATATTAAATCTTCAATTACTTTGTTTCTTTAATTTAATACATATATATTTAATTTATATTTAACTTTGATATTTATTGGGTTTTTTTTTAATTACGTTTCAAATTGTTTTCTGTTTATTAGGTTTATTTTAATTCTATTTTAAAATAATATATAATTATTTACTTTGTTTTTGTAATTGTACTCTATTGTTTTTGCTTTGTATGTATTTGAGGGTCCCAAATGATCAGCCCCGGCTGGATTGACCACCCTCACAAAATATTGTTAAAATAAATAAAATAAAAATAATAAACCATGCAATGAGTCTTAGGCTGGTCGAAATCCAGTTTGGAGAAAACCCGGTTTGCCGTGTTTATGGCTACTGTGCCGAAACCCAGTTTGCCGAATGCAGTTTACCGAAAACATGAAATCCCAGTTTGCCGAAACCCGGTTTGCCGAACCCAGTTTGCCGAATTCTGTCGTTACCGTACAAAAGCGCAGCACACACTAAATTTAATAACGGCAATTATGTAGGCGAAACCGAATGTAAACTAAGACTTAAGACAACCACAAAAACTATTAGTTTAAGACCATCAAAAGGTAAATTTCCCCGCATATTGTCGCCTTAAAAAATAATGAAAAAAATAGCAAGTAGATTTCCTGGGATTTGAACCTCATTGCTCGCATCGCTCGCAACTTGATTACTTTAATTCTCGTGACTACGGCCCTGATTTAATGTATTACAATAAAATTAATAAAGGCAATTCATGAAACTTACTGAAATTAAACGTACATCTATTGATGGTTTGACTTTAGGGTGTTAACCTACTGGTGTCTGCTGTTGTACTGTGGAATGAAGTAGTGTGTTTGTGACGTGGCGTTAGAATATTGTAAATCGGTTAATTAGCATGAAATTAATTATGTACCCCGAAAGAACAAATGTTTTAGAATAAGATTTTTTTCTCTCTTTCTTCCACTTTATTCAAAACATATACAGTAACAAAAGGAAAGTATACGAAGCATATAAAGCAAATAAATTCAAGTCAAGTTTCCAAAAAAGAATTAAGCTTATAATTAATACTGGCTATGTATTTTATAGTTTGAAAATAATGAGCAATTTCGATTTTTGCCACTTTGACCTCCAGTGGCTTCCTTTGCATTTTTCTTTTGTATAGATGATTACGGCATAAGAGCAAAACAAGGTTTAGTGCGTGCAATTTGGGATTTCTCACCCCAAAAATGCACATTTCTTTATCAATAATTAAGTTGCAATTAATTTTTTCTTTTATCCATTGTGCTATTTTGGTCCAAAACTCTATTGATACATGACAAAAGTAAAAAAGATGTTCTATGGTTTCCTGTTCAACATTAAAAATACAGATATCACTGTCCATTATACCAATTTTGTAAAGAAAATAATTTACATCGATAAATTTATAAATTACTCGGTATTGCAACCATCTTAATTTGGTATCTTGTGTGCATTTAAAAGGTATATTTAAAATCAAAGTCCAATCCTTTTGGTCATATTTTTTTTGCATTCCAACTTGCCATTTCAGTTTATAAGATTCTTTAAAATTACTTTTCAACACAAGCTTATTATATACCAGTCTAGACTTGCCACAAGTCTCTTATTTTTTAAATTATTTTTCTCATACTGGACAGCGCCACCAACGAGAAAGTTAATTTAGAGACGGAAAAAATCCCAGGCTAAAATTCATTCTTCTTAAAACCGCGTTGAATACAATCAATCATTCCATAATATTCAGTTAGATTAGATTCTATTTCATACATTTCCTCAAATTCTCTACGAGAAAGGAATGATTTATTTTTTTAACTAAATCATTAACATACAGTATTCACTTCCAAATCAATTCAAAACTTCAGTAAGTAAAGTGGCAAAATTGAAGAACAAAGGGCATTCAAAACAAGCAAAGTTTTAACATATGAATCCCGTACAAAAGCAGAAGGCCGACTTGACTAACTTAACTATAGTTAAAACTATACTCCACCGGACATTTTAACCAATTTTGATAGTTTTAACAATGTACGAGCAACGAATTTCCGTAGAAGGATGCAATAAAGTGAGTCTGAGTCTGAGTTTTAAACATTTGTTCTGTCTAACCATTATACTAAAGACTTCCATGCAAATTAAAAAGAGGTATGGGCTTAGCCCATCTCCCTGACTACTTCCCCCCTCAATCTTAAAAGTCTCCTATATAAAACCATTTATTTGAACTGAGGAATACAAATCTGTGTAAAATACATTAACCCACTTCTAAAGGGACACTCTAAATTTAAATTGCTTTAGTTTTTTAAAAATAAAAGAATGTGACTCACTATCAAACGCCTTTTAGCGATCAACTGATATTAACATACCCCCAATATTTTTGTTTTTGGTGATATTTAAAATATCCAGCGAACATTGAAATTGGTAATTTAGCTGTTCCCTGAAATATCTGATATAAGTCTTGTTTCCCCCAATTGACCACCCATAAAACCTCTCTGCTGTTCGATTATTATTTGGGGAGAACGGTTTTTATCTACATTAATAAGAATTTAATTGACTAACTCTGTATGAGAGACATGCTATTTATTGACATTAATACCTGTAGATTTTTTAATCCCAAATTATTCTTTTTTCTTGATAATTGATTCTTGTTTATCAACGATATGCTCAATACATATTTGATATATCGTCCATCGAGTGACTGGATTGATTAGAATGACGGCCAACTGGTAATGTTTTACTTGATGGGATGTTATAGGGTTTATTGTCTGATTTATGATTTGTGAATCTAGTGCAAATTGATGTAGAGGGCTATAGAAACTCGCCAAAGACTCAAACTTGGTCACAATGGACCTTTCCGCTAAGCCCCGCCCCTTGGATATTGTTGCTAAGGCCCACAAGACGACAGGCTAAAACATAGGCGAACACGTGCGTTTGTGGGACACACGTTTGTTTGTAAGACGGGAGCGTATTCCTATCGCTGTTCTGGTTGGTCAGTTGTTAAGTTTGATTGACACTCCGGAAAGGTCTATTATTCATGACCAAAGATCTGGAGGTATAAATTTTGAAAGGTCATGGTCACAGGTCAAGGTCACAATCAATTCAATCACAATGTTCCACTACCAACAATCTAGAGATGATCACATTTCGAAAAGTTATGGTCAAAGGGCAAGGGTTTTGTCGCAATCGACGAAAAACTACTATATCTATATAACTGCCTACTGTGCACAGATTTCATCAGAAACTTGTCAAACTCAGCCAAAATATTCCATGACCAAAGTTCTGGAAGTGACTAAATTTTGATGGAAAGGACCAAAGGTCAAGAGCACAGTGAACGAACTACTTTTTCTTTTCATCTTGTTGCTGTATGGACGTGTGTATCCGTCCTTACGGGGTTTGCCAAAAAAAGCGATACTTGTGAAAACAGTTTGGTGTAACGGTAAGAGGAGCATTTTCCATACTATCGACCCGGAGTTCGAATCCCGCTATGTCATTTGTTGGTTGTTTTTGTTTTTTTTTTTGTTTTTTTTTTTTTGTTTTTTTTTAAATTACTTTTCATTTCATTGTCCGTATAAGACATAGCCTACCATCTTATTACCGGTCAAGCCATTTAGGCATCAGCACTGCACTGTTTACTTTTTTTCATGGGGACAATATGCAGGGAAATTTATAAAGATAATTGTGATGTGGGCGCAGAGGTATGCACTCTCAGAGTGCTCTCTAGTTTTAAAGTATTTTAGCAATTTTCAAATAGTTAAGCAAACATCATTTATATATTTTAAACGTAAATTTTAATAATTCACAACTGGGGGTCCCACATGCCATTATTGCAAAAAGAAAGGACACATTAAGTCAGAATGATACAAATGGAAAAATGATCAACAACGCTCTGATAAAAAAAACCAGTTGCGTTTGCTAAGTCAAGCACACATTGTCGGACAGAGAAGATTGTAAAGGGGGTAGGTGAGTACGATGTGAAACGGCCTAAACCTGTCTCTTATACACATCTAGATGTGTATAAGAGACAGTATTATACATATGTATACATATATATATTTAAAATGGAATGAAAGAAAAATAATGAATGAAATGGGAAACTTGAACATTTTTTAATTTTGCATAGCCTCGTCGCGTGAATAGAGAGTCATACAAACAACATTATTCTGACTCATTGGCCATCGTAGTCAAAAGAAACATCTTATTCTCCAATTCCTAAATTTAAGTTTGTCTAATAATTTAAATATTTCATACAGAAATTGAAACAAAATGACTTGGCGTGCTCGACGTCTTGATAAGCTTCAAGAAAGAAGTAACATTGATATTGATATTCTTCTTCGTGATTCAAGTCAATTATTACTAGAAAATGGGTTTGCATTTTAACATTATTTTCTACATTATAATATGGCTTCAATTTCATCTAATTTTCTGTAGTTATTTCGTGAATATTAATGGAATACACGAAACTGTAAGCTGTACATTTCCTAGGCCACTTGATTGCTACGTCGTTAATTATTTTGACACTAAGTCAGACGCAACAGAACAACAGCGCTTTTGTGGATGGTCTTCATTTAATCAGCCCAACCACCGGAGCGTTAAGAGCGTGAGCTCGTTGAATGGTATTTATGCAGATGATGTTTACCACATGCCTGCTTCACAACTACCTATCGTGGACCAAAGGAAATCGAAGCCTGTAAGAGTACGACGTAAATTCGGATGCTTAGGCAATTACTATAACAATCATACAGCTACCTTTCATACAAGTTATTGAATGATGGAGATATAAATCCTAATCCTGGACCTGTAAGAAAACCCTGTTCTGTGTGTGATAGGCCTGTCGCAAAAAATCATAGATTTGTTTGCTGTTCTCAGTGCAACCAAGGATGCCATATTAAGTGTGGAAAAATAAGTAACAAGCAGTACCGTATTTTTTAATTGGTCAACGAAACTCATGGCCGTGTCCAAAATGCCTATTTAAAGAAATACCTGGACAAGGTAATGATTGCACTATATTACATCGTCAAAGAAGTGCACCTCAATCAAAACGTTTAGATAAAGTCAACTACACAATCTTTGAAGACAAAGGTCTCCATCTCCTTCATTTAAATGTGCGATCACTGTTGCCCAAGTTATCGGAAATTAAACTCTTAGTAGAGAAAACCAAGCCCACTATTCTATCAATAACAGAAACGTGGTCAGATGATTCGGTATTACAGAATGAAATTGAAATAAATGGATACAATGTTGTCAGGAAGGATAGATCATCAGATTCTCATGGCGGTGTATGCACTTGCATTAGCAACAATATCACATATAACGACAGAATTGATTTATACGACGAGAACATCGAAGCTGTATCGATTGAAATTGTTAAACCAAAGACTAAACCGATTGTTATCGGTACAGTTTATCGACTCCCTGGCCAATACGAATTTGTTGACTCTTTTGGTAAAGTTCTTTCGTCTATCTCAAAAGAAGTAATTATTTTGGGAGACTTCAACATAAACTGGCTATGTCGATCTACTAAGATATATAAGGACTATAATCATATTCTAAATTTGGTATCTTTATCGCAAATTATTACAAGTACCACGTCATCTATTATCGATCATATGCTTGTTAGTGATATCAGTAAAATAGGTAAACAAGGTGTTATTTGCAAAATAAATAAATATTGTACCTATAAAAAACTAAAAAGTAATTATGTCTCTCATAAACAATTACATATTAGATCACTTAAAAACTATAACGTTGATATATTTAATTCAAAAGAAGTAATTGAGTAAACTGTGATATCAGTAAAATAGGTAAACAAGGTGTTATTTGCAAAATAAATAAATATTGTACCTATAAAAAACTAAAAAGTAATTATGTCTCTCATAAACAATTACATATTAGATCACTTAAAAACTATAACGTTGATATATTTAATTCAAAAGAAGTAATTGAGTAAACTGTGATATCAGTAAAATAGGTAAACAAGGTGTTATTTGCAAAATAAATAAATATTGTACCTATAAAAAACTAAAAAGTAATTATGTCTCTCATAAACAATTACATATTAGATCACTTAAAAACTATAACGTTGATATATTTAATTCAAAAGAAGTAATTATTTTGGGAGACTTCAACATAAACTGGCTATGTCGATCTACTAAGATATATAAGGACTATAATCATATTCTAAATTTGGTATCTTTATCGCAAATTATTACAAGTACCACGTCATCTATTATCGATCATATGCTTGTTAGTGATATCAGTAAAATAGGTAAACAAGGTGTTATTGAAGTTGGACTGAGTGACCACTTTGCAAAATATTGTACCTATAAAAAACTAAAAAGTAATTATGTCTCTCATAAACAATTACATATTAGATCACTTAAAAACTATAACGTTGATATATTTAATAATATGTTGATATATTTAATAATATGTTACTCTCTAGGGATTGGTCAGCTATTTTTAGTACAAATGATGTAAATATTGCATAGAGTAATTTTAAATACATATTCTTATCAATTCTGGCTAATCTTATTTTAAGTTATTTAGGACAAAAAAAACAAAAACGACCACAAAAAATTATGGAATTGCCTAAATTGTTTGGGAAGTGGTAAAGGTAAACTAAAACGAACAATATTGCACTAAAACTAGGAAGTAATGTCCGCAACGACCCCCAGGAAGTTTCTAACCACTTAAATAATTATTTTACTACTATTGCATCTACTCTTTTTGCCAAATTACCAACCCCTCCCAAATTATATGATGTCAATTTTGAAAATTTTAAACATTTTTACAAAAATAAAATTAATAATGGAAGATTTGACTTTACTATGGTCGATGAAGATACTGTTGAGACGGAACTCAGACGAATAGATTCGTCCAAAGGTCCTGGTATAGACAAAATCCCTACACGTTTCCTGAGGGACAGTGCGGCTACTATAAAAACTAGTATAGCATATATTTTCAATCTTTCTCTTTCTCAAGGGATAGTTCCAGATGATTTTAAATTGGCTAAAATTAAACCAATCCATAAGAGTAATTCAAAGACTGATACTAGTAATTATAGGCCGATCAGCATATTCAATGCGGTATCTAAGGTTCTAGAGAGTATAGTGGGCGCTCAAATTAAAATTTACCTAAAAGATAACATTTTAAATGAATGTCAATCGTGTTTTCGAGAGGAACACTCCACGGAAACCTGTCTTATAAATCTGTTTAATCATATCAAAGACAAGATTTCTCAAGGAAAGTATACGGGTATGACTGTTCTAGATATTAGAAAGGCTTTTGATTGTGTCGATTTTGAAATTTTGATAGGTAATCTAAAGACACTTGGTATTAGTAACATAAATTGGTTCAAATCATATTTTACTAGCAGGCAACAATTAGTTGAAACTAATGGTAGTGTTTCGAATATCAGGAAAATTTCCCACTGCGTGCTTGGCCCCCAGCTTTTCCTCATTTATATAAATGATATTAATGCCTGCATTTGACTCCCGATTGTAAAATTTTACAGTACGCTGATGACAGTGCTCTAATATTTTCTCATGACAATCCAAGAATTATCGAGGAGAAGCTGGGAGCCAACCTTGAATCTTGTAACAATTGGATTTTGGATTACGCTCTTTCGCTCCATTTGGGAAAGACTGAGAGTATTCTCTTCGTACCAAACGAAACCTTAAACTAGTTAATGAGTTTTCAATTAAATGTAATGGCCAAACTATTACAAATAAAACATCTGTGAAGTATCTCGGAGTTGAAATTGACCAACATGTGTCCAGCGACTTAATTGGGAATAACATCATCAGGAAAGGAAATAAAAGATTGAAATTCATTAAACGACATTCTCATCTTCTAACAACTCATTCTATTAAAAATCTGTATTCTTCTCTAATTCAACCTTGTTTTGACTATGCTTCTTCTTTCTGGTCTTCGTCTTTAAAGAAAATGCTGACTAAGAGACTTCACAAAATAAAGCCATCTGCTTAATTTTAGGACTTGGTAATAGGACACATGTTGGTCATTATCAACTCTCTGGTCTCAATTTATTAAGCATTTCCGATAGATTAGAATTTTCTAAATTGTGTCACGTTTACAGAATCTTTCATCAACTTAGCCCACAATATTTACAAAATCATGTCACACGACTCAAAAGTTTACATAACCATTTGACTAGAGGTAGCTCGTTTAACTTTCGCATCCCACATATTAAACATCCCAACAATACATCATTTTATTATACAGCAATCAAACATTGGAATTCACTACTATCATATATAAGACAATCAACATCACTCAACGTATTTAAAATAAAATTAAAGCATCACCTTGATTGAAGATTCCGTAATATTGTTCCTACTCTTTAATTATCTTGTTTTTATTGTTGTTTTGATAACGTTGTTGGTACAGTTGGTCCTCCTTTTCATTTAATTTTTTTTTTAAATTGGTTTATCTTGTACATCATTTACCACTTCTTTTGTCTGTCTCCGTTTTTGTTTCTTTGTGATATTTTAGGACCCTGTTGGAAACAAGTTCTGCAGAACTTTCACGGGTTATCCTGGCATTAATATCTGTTTTTTTTTTTTTTGTTAATATCAATTTTTTACTTGGTATATGATGTTCAAGGTAACTCAAATTTATTTTTGATGAAGTATTTTATACAACTTATGACATTTTTGCTATTGTATCTTTCTATTTAGATATTTTTGTACTTTATATTTTAATGTAATGCCAAATAAAACGAAACGAAATTTAAGCTGAATATGTACCTCTAAATCAACAGCGATTACCTTAGCCAGCTGGATGTTGCGAGTCCCGCGAGCGACGGGCCTAGGCCCCCTAGAAAGCCTCTCAAAATTCTTCATAATTTTAGTCCAAATGGAAATTTAAATCAAATCAAATTTAATCTCATGAATCTATGAATCATTCATCAAATGTATTAATTATTATAAAAAGTATCTTCTACGCTAACTTCATTACATTTTAGAAGATTTAATAAACAACACTTTCGACATCCACTGTATCGACATATTACATAAATTACAAGGGTTCCATTCTTCACGGGACGTCCGAAATGTCAGGCGGCCCCGTGATCATGACAGATTGTATCACCCTATCCGTTTTATATATAGAAAATATATATTTCAACATGAATTGCCATTTATATAATATTTAACTTTGAATACAAAAAAAAAATGGAAATACATCGACGCATTACATAGATTTTTACAGGGAGTACGATTCTTAACAGTGTGTCTAAAAATTGTAGGTGTTCCGTGACAAATTGTAAATAAACGTTGATAAAGAAATAGTTGTCTTCATTGCGTTATTCATTTATTTTAACTCTGTATCCCAAACCGAACGTTTCAAGTACTCTTTGCTCGGTGTTCGAGAGCGGCGCTTTTATGTTTTGTTTTGTTTTACTGTACTAACTAATGCCAGGGGTCTCTACTGACTAGATTTAGGCCTATTTATTAATTTTTTCTTCATCATTTTATCTGGTACCCCTTAAATCTCGTACACAACGAGTAGGCATAAGTAAGTAGACCTACACTAGTATCTTTTACATAGTTCAGATGATGATGGATTCATTCGGTGTAAACACCAAGGATAGCCCACGAAAGTCTGAAGAAGACTTATTTCCAATGGGGTCCTTCTGGTTTTAAATGGACAGTACACCTGCAGACAATCCCCTACTCTTTTCCGAAGAGTGTAGGCCTACTGCGTTATTTAACATGTGACCATAATGCACACGGGACCAACGGGTTAAACGTCTCATCCAAAAAACGGTGCGATATCCTAACTTGTATTTCAGCCCTCCGGCTAAAATACAAGGAAAGCAGCAATGGGAATTGAACCGAGGACCAAGAAATCATCACGGTTCAGCGCACACACATGGATACCATCAGTTTAGCGGACTGAGCTAAGCTGCTCTCTTATCCACCGCGCCGAAGGCCTCACGTTAAGCAGGGATCATAAATTATTTTTATTTAACGATTATTTTTTAGCCACAGAGTAGGTCTATGGGCAAAATCGTCACCCAAATGTAATCCAACATTAAACAGGTGTTCGGTTTAGCAAGTTGTAGTAAGGGAAATTATCTGAACCAACTATTGACGCATCAATTACGCGTGTTAAACCAGCACATTCGCAGATACGGAATAATGTTCAGCGTTATATCTAAAACGCTATTTTGATACTGGCATATCAATTCCAGGTCTCACAATTCGAAAGAAAAAGGGAATGAGCATAGGGAAGCATTTTCCGAATCAACATACAAGGATAAAAGAGCAATTTTGGCAGTTCCAACAATAAGAATGTTCTCAATTCTACTGATTCCTAGCACATTGTTTAAAAGAAAAAAAAAACATTTTTTTTCTATTTACAATAAGTAGTAATTTTAACTTATGTTGCAATTTAAATGATATGGACTAATAATAATAAATCTTCTTTGAAAATATAGCTGGTTAAATTTTCCTACAAAAAAAAATGTTCTTTATCGCCATATAATCACAGATTCCATTGAAGATGTCCACATCAAGAGGCATTCGGTATAGGAGTTTGCTATTTGGATGTGGTATTTTGTGTACTTCTATCAATAAAGAAATAAATAATTCATTTTTTTCCCACAAACTTTTATAACTGTACATTTGGTTCATGGCAGAACATTCGCTCTTCCCATTATATAGTTCATTTCAAAAATCTTCAGGCACATACTTGGCAGTGGATTAAAAGGTTCTGTAGTCGATGTGCGGGACAAAGGCCTTGGCAAAAAGAAAAAAAAAACTTGATGTGGTAGAGTAATTTGGATAGGATCAGTGGTAGGCCTACTAATAGATATTCACAACAGCAAGGATTTTTGGATGAAATAATTTTGATTAATAATAATAAAATAATAATAAATGATGTATATTTATATAGCGCATAATGCACATTGCCCCTATGCGCTTTACACAGAAATAATATAGGCAAACCGAGAAAATACAAATAATTGACGTGACTTTTTTTTTGGCCAGATATTTACATTTTAGGACAAAATTATGCTAATTTGCTAAAGCCAGCACATATGCTAGATGCTAAACGGGTCTAAGTTATGCCAAAAAGCATGCCAGGTCTATCCCTATGCAGGGAATGGTAATACTCGAGGGTCACGACATTGCGAAGTGCCTGCTCTTGTTCCTTATGCTCAGTATCGTATCGTACTCGAGTCGAGTTAATCCTAGACGGCCCGAGTGGAGTTTCATGAAAATGTTTCTTACGGGAAAATCGCGTACGGGGAAAAATCGCGTACGGGGTACAGTGTGCGATTGTTTTATGATGATTTTAATATGTACTGTACTGTAAAGGTGTGGGGTGGGGAGACATTTCATGAGTCCACACCCACCTCAGACCGATCATGATTAGGGCTGAGTTGCGAAAATTTGAGAAAATAGTATTGTACTAGATCGGCAGAAATGACGATAGCAAAATACATCATCATCATATTATCACCATTATAAGAGTCAAAATAAAGCGCCAACTTATTTTTCATAATTATTTATCACAGATTTTCGGCAACCATAGAGATCTTATTAATATGTGTGATGTACCATAGAAAATAAAGCTTAAAAACATTGTCTTTGATGCATGTATTTTATAACCACCTTAGCCCACCATGGTTGGGGCTGAGGTGAGACAATTAAAAAAAATAATACCTCTAAATGGCCGGAAATGACACTTTTAAATAGTAAAATTTATTATCATTGTCACATCACCATATTATAGTCATACTGCGGCGCCAACTAATTTCTCATGATCTTTTTATCAGGGATTTTCGCAACCATAGAGATATTTATATCCAGGACAACTTGGGCCCCAATATACTAAGCTTTTCAACTACTATAATAATTATGGTGGACAAATCACAAATTTCGTTTTCGCCCTCAGCACAATTTTTAATATTATTAATATTATTATCTATTATCATAATCACCATCGTCGTCGTCGTCGTCATCATCATCATCATCATCATCATCATCATCGTCGTCATTATTATTATTATTGCTACTACTTTAGTAGTATTAAACAAAACTTTATAAATGCTTGTAAAAGGATAACAACCAAACTGAACAATACAATATCACATTTCTGTATTTTAAAAGACATGGCCTGGGATTAATGGATTTAAGACGAATTTAAGTTTTTTTTTGTTAAGCAAGTTTGCTAAATTCACTCCTTGAGCAGTAGCCGTTATAAGCCCAAAAATTTATTTTTTACATTATTGTGTAGAGTGAAAAATTGATTAATTTAATGAATATTCCACTGGGTTACAATCAGATTAGCGAGTGACTTTTGTTGATAGAAACTTATGGTGGGTTTCTATTAGAGCACGGGCGGGTCACAAACCTATAGTAAAAGGAGTCAATTAGAAATTGTACAGCATTTAATTCAACACCAAAGTGCTGATGCATAATATTTACATATTTTAGAGAAGTATCTTTTTAAGTGATCCCAGGAAAGAATTTGTAGGCCTATTGGCTAACAAGAACAAGTTTTAAAATTCTAACTCTTTACAAAGGGGGGGGGGGGAGCTGTGGCTCCCACGGCTCTCCCCTGAATACGTCCCTATAGTAATTTCTTCACGATTACTTATGATCTTCATATTTCTGTTAAAACTAATTGTTTAAAATTCAGTAGTTTAAGTTTATCTTGATGACAATTTTCAGTACGGTACCTCGAGTATTTTGATTAGGCCTACTTATTATTTTTAAATTTTAAGAAAATGTTATTTTCCTATATTTTTGTATATCTCTTGGATGCACCATCATTTCTGTCTCTTATACACATCTAGATGTGTATAAGAGACAGTATATATATATTGTGACCAGTAATGCAATCAAATTATGCCGAGACTGATTGGAAATTATGCTAAATTATGCGAAATGTTAAATTTCGAATAAACGCCCCCAAATGTTCAAATTTCGAATATGCGCCACCCTAACCCTAAATGTTCAATTACGAATAAGCGCCCCCTTTCGATAAGACCCCAATTTAAAAAATAAACTAAACCATTATACTGTTTTTTCTTTAGTGGATTTAATTAATTGTAGGCCTATAAGTATAAAATGAAAATGAGTGGTTGTATATAAAAAATTATAAAAGATAGATAATAATCATAATATTGTAATAATAATAATAATAATAATAATAATAATAATAATAATAATAATGGTCATAATGATAAAAATTGTAATAACGATGAAAATATTAATAGTGATTATTATTATTATTAAAAATAAGAAAATAATAATAATAATTATTATTATTTTATGATTTTTTTTTCCTCTCGAGTAGTTTCTCCTTTTTAAAATGTGTAACCTTTTTTGTTCTCTTCTAATATTTTATATTATCTTTAAATACCACCGCCGTGTATAACACATTAGAAAAACAAACTATGTAATTGCACAGACATAGTATAGTCGAGCAGCAAAAGCGAAACCACTGCAGTTGTTATAACCAACTCCCTGATCAGTCTTAGCAGTAGAGTATCAGCCCGAGTATCAGTATCTTAATTTAAAACTCAGTAGTCGGTAGTACACTACTCCTGGACGGACCGAACGAACCGAACGAACGCGAAACTCCAGCGAGGACAGAACCGGACAGGATTGAGTACCTTGCCAAAACCATTTTCAATGTGTGGTAGTTAAAAAAAAACAAAAAAAAAAACAAAAAAACACCACACAGAGAGGCAGCTGCAGTGTGCGCATAGCATAAGATTTATTGGATACTCAATCAATGGACGAATTCATTTTTATTATGTGGTATCCACGGTTATTGACGGCTGGTTTAATTCAGAGTAAAGTCTTTTTTTTCTCGTTATTCTGAGGTCAAAATTATGCTAAATTTTCTAAAATGATGCCAGCACACATGCTAGATGCTAAATTGGTCTAAATTATGCCAAAAACCATAATTATGCTAGGTCTGGTCACTATGGTATGCGTAATGTTTTTAGGTAGACGGTATAGGCCTAATTATACCATAGAGCTCTATGATTATACATGACGTGTCACCATAAAAGCCACTCCCCCTTCGCTGAACCCGTTGTAGGTCTATTTAGCAACTACCTTTTTTGGGCATAAATTTAGCATAATTATTTTCCCATCAGACCTACAGTAGTATATATTAATGTTATTCGCATCGCTGGTTACGCTGTATAGGCAGGCCATTTTTGGCTAGAAATAAAAGAGGAAGTACAGATAGTACCTAGCTAAGGCAATCCTGTTTTCTCTACAAACTACAGTATTAATATGGATTTCTCTGATATGGCTGACGAAATAATAAACCTAAATGTTGGGGGATGCATCTATGCAACAAGTCGCTCTACGTTAACGCGTTATCCGGATTCAATGCTAGGATCGATGTTCAGCGGCCGCTTGCCAACTAAGGTAGATCATCGCAATCGCTACATCATTGACGGAGACGGTCCAACATTTCGACACATTCTGAATTTCCTCCGTCGATCAATGCTTATCCTTCCACATGGTTTTCAAGAGTGGAGTATTCTATCGGCTGAGGCACACTATTATCAGTTAAAAGAGCTCATTATACTTGTCAACACCGAATGGCCTACACAGGATGAGAATGCATCAACACAATCAACTGCTTCAGATTCATACGAATTCCGCCGGGAATTCTTAGAATTAGAATGGTGTAAGCATACATTCGGTTTTCGGATATCTGCCAAAATTAGTGTATTTAGTCTATTACAATTAAGTACCGGGTATTTCAGGTACAGTGAAGAAAACGACACATATACCCCAGCTGACTGGCTGTACGATGATCCAGATATAGTTTCAGAGGTCTCTCTTGATGCATCTACATACTACGTATTTTCATTATCGTCTGTTGATCGACTGTCTTTGTTCGAGAAAATTTCCGAACGTGGTTTCACCTTGTTCTCTTCATCCTCAGGAATTGATGAAAATTACACGACATGTACATGGACATTTTCAAAGCCTAAATATTAAGTACAGTATTCGATAGGATTATTAATCATACATTCTCGGAGGTAAAATGTGAACGTGAAGCCAGTCTGAGGTGTTTCTGGATATTTTGCAAATCAATAATCGATCAATGAACAGACCTTCCTGGATTGTAAAACAACTGATCAATCACGTTTTATCAAATAGCCAGCATGCACGCTTTATTTAACAACCAGTTTGCGCTATTGAAGCTTCCTGTCGCCGAATTTATATCCAGTTTGATATACGTAAAACCTGTTGTTTATGTTTTATAATATGTCTTCTGAAGGAAACAGTGGCGTACCTAGGCGTTCCCAACCCTCACCCGCAAAAGGAAAGTAAAATCTTCGCCCACTGAAAAATCCAAAGCAAGACAATCACGCTCAAGTAGTTAAAATCATCTTAATTAGCGATCTAGCTCCCCCTCACTTAATCATGATCCCACTACTCCACCCTCGACCCTTCCCATTAGCTCTACCCCGATTTTGTAGATAGATTACGGTACTATAATATGTAGAAAATACATATATTTTTTCTCCTCGACGAATTGTGATCTTCATATTTCTGTTAAAACTAATTGTTTAAAATTCAGTAGTTTAAGTTTATCTTGATGACAATTTTCAGTACGGTACCTCGAGTATTTTGATTAGGCCTACTTATTATTTTTAAATTTTAAGAAAATGTTATTTTCCTATATTTTTGTATATCTCTTGGATGCACCATCATTTTGTATGAGTGCCACTGTATCAGAAGTGAATCCAACAAAAATTGATTGATGGATTACATTACTAATTATTGTCAACCAACCGGCTATTGTACTTTATAGTGGGGCTCAATGATTTGAGTGAGGGACACCAGCCTGCTCATCACTAGCCCACCTATACGATTAGACGAATGCTAGTTGGGCAACAGACAATTGCTCGAAAAAATTACGTTTTGCCGAAAGGACTTGATAAAACGTTTGGCCAAATGGACAGTTTGCCTATTAAAAGGATCTTTCGCCGAATGGACATTTCACAAAGCTCATTTCACCGAACGCCATTTTGCGTAAAGCCATTTCGCCGAAAGAAGTTCGGCCGAAGATTTTCGACCGAAAGGACATTTGATCGGAAGGACGATTAGCCGAAACAGCACTCCGACACATTCTGAATTTCCTCCGTCGATCAAAGCTTATCCTTCCTGATGGTTTTTAAGTTTCGGGCTATCGGCTGAGGCAGACTAGTATTAAATGCAAGCTCCTGGAGACATCCAAATTAACAACGAATCCAAAACCCGCATTTGTGAGTGTCTGGTAACATACACATTTGTGGAAGTATAATTTAGTAGTAGGCTATATCCACAGACCGTGGCGGATTTTGTATACCTAAAATTAATCGATCAATTATATAATAAGTGTATCCGGCAAAGAATATCACGCTCTCTTGAATGTTGATAAGGTAGTATACTGTGAATCTTAGGAGCTTTCGATTTGCGCGACGACGCGACTCTAGAAGGACTGTTCACTGCATAACGTAGATTTGGTCAAACTGCATTTTGGGATCGACACGACGAGGAAAACTTAACGTTTTCGCATGCGCAGATGAAATATTAGTGACGTCATTACATTCTAGATCATACGCGTCATGCAATCGAAAGCTCTCTATTTTATTAGAAATGTGGTAAAGAATCGGGGTCAATTGAAGATCTTCAGAGACATTCCCTCCCCCCC
>NW_022735704.1:132615-137709 GCF_011630105.1 Anneissia japonica | reverse complement strand
ATAATAATAATAATAATAATAATAATAATAATAATAATAATAATAATAATAATATAATAAGTAAATACATAATTTACTGCTGGACATTAAGGTTAGGGTTGAGTGCGTCCTCACTAAATGTCACGAAAATGTTGTTTAAACGAATAATTGTAGGGCTTTATTACCGGCTAATTTAGTGGATTTTTAAAACAAATGATCCATCATTTAGTGATTCATGATTGAGTAATAATATGACACAGATTTGGGCACAATATTATGATTTGCATTTGGTATTTTGATTTTCCAAAACATGTATTTAATTCAAATAGAGTAATATAGGACTAAGGTAAAATGGCCTTTTTTTCAAAAAAAAAATTACAATTCATAATTGGTATTGTCTAAAGAAGAAAATTAGGAAAAAACATAGCTTTGTATATACGCTGTTAATGTCTTATAGTGTTCTGCTAATCTGTAAGTTGTGACTGCTCAACTTATTAATTCTTCTGTTACAAAATTAATTGTTGGGGATTATTAGGATAGTTGTGGACCTCCCTGTAGGCCTATCAGTATAGTTTGATTATTAATTTTGATAATTTTGAAATATCATAAAGTTCAAGCTTGATGTATATAAAAGAAATTAAACATACAAGATTTTAATATGTTGTTATGGATCATATACATTTTAAAAAGTTAATATTTCCACAAAAAAAAATGAATTTTATCCTTTGTATAAGCCTATACGATTCAGGTTATTTGCTTTCAATTAAAAAAAAAAAACAAAAGAGAAAGAAAAGAAAACAGTGTGTTTTTTCTTTAAAGAGTATGACAAATATTAACATAGGCCTACTGTTGCTTTTATTTCCTTTTTGTTATTTTGTATATATTATGTTATTTTGTTATTACATTAGAGGTTTCTCAGACCCTAATCTGTTTTAAACGTGCACGCAATATAAATACCCAATACCAGTACCAGTTATATTATTGCAAATAAGAAAGTTCAGACTTCAGTTGATGTGTTCTTCTTCCAATAACAACTATTTACAATTACTCCATTAGAGGGAAGTTCATTATCAGCAGATCACTCCTCACATTGAACGTATAGACAGGGGCATTATCATCATCATCATCATCATCATCTTCATCGTCGTCATCATCATCGTCATTATCATCATAATCGTCATCATCATTTCATTGGTTTTTCTTGAAAAAAATATGATTCGTATTTGTATTACTTTTGACCTTGTTTGTTCAATACAATAAAAATGTGTTCAGTGTTGAAGAATATAAGCAATGCTATGATCATGTCGTTATCGGTCTAGTGTAAATGTAACTAGAGAGCTCAGAGGAAATGTTCGAATCAATGGAAGAGCTAACGGAAGAAAGATAAGATTTTCTTGAATTTTTGACATCGTTGTTTGGCATGCAAGTACTGATTTAAGTCTTCCGAATCTGATTACATAAGCCTTTGTAGACAGTTTTGATTGCTGTCATAATTACTAGTATTTGAAAATATTATTCTTCACTACACTACAGACAGGATAGATAAAGATAAAATTTATTGTCTCCAGTTAAAATAAACGAAGAAATTACAATGCTGGAAAAAAAATACAATTCCAAGAAATTCATATAAATATTGGTCAAGGGAAAAAAAATCAAAATTCCATCAAAAAGCAGAGAAAAATTTAAAATTATAGAAGGCTAACAATATTTAAAGATAATGAAAAACATTAGAAGAGAACAAAAAAGTGTTAAATATTTTTAAAAAGGAGAAACTACTCAAGAGGAAAAATCATTAAAAAAAAAATATTATTATTATTATTTTCTTATTTTTAATATAATAATAATAATACTATAAACACTATTAATATTTTCATCATTATTACAATTATTATCATTATCACCATTATTATTATTACTATTACTATTATTATTATTACAATATTATAATTATTATCTATCTTTTATGATTTTCATTGAAGTATTTTATACCCTTAGCTATAAATAAATTACGATAGGCCTATCTATTTGTGTTTGCATTCGGTAGTCTTGTCGGTAAAGTATAACCAGAAATATGTCTAAATATATCACCTTGAAATAAACGAAGAAACCACAATGCTCGCAAAAAAATACAATTCTAAGAAATTCACTTAAATATATTGGTTAAAGGAAAAAAATCAAAATTCCATCAAAAGGCACTGAAAAATTTAAAAGTATAGAAGGCCAACAATATAAGAAGAGAACAAAAAAGGGTTACACATTTTTAAAGGAGAAACTACTCAAGAGGAAAAATCATAAAATAATAATTATTATTTTCTTATTTTTAATAATAATAATAATAATGATAATGATATTAATAATACTAATCACTATTATATTTTCATCATTATTACAATTATTATCATTATCACCATTATTATTATTATTAGGCCTATTATTATTATTATTATTATTATTATTATTATTACTATTTCTATTAATATTATTATTACAATATTATGATTATTTTCTATCTTTTATGATTTTCATTGAAGTATTTATACCCTAGCTAAAAATTATTACGATATCTATTCGTGTTTGCAATCGGTACCGTACTCTTTTAGGTAAAGTATAACAAGAAATATGTCTAAATTTATCACCATTTTGAACATAATCAAACACAGTATTTTTCCCTAGGTAATCGTGGCCTTTTAGTTTTGTTATTAGGAATCCAGTCTTTCTAACCAATTAACCAGGACATTTAAAATAATCAACAATTTAAAATTCGCATTTAAAAGAAGATTCAGTAGCTTAGGTGCCACTGGAATCTGAACCCACTTTACTTCGGCTTATTTTTGTAACCCGGTGATTAAACAATTCTCTGATTGGCCAAAGAACAATCTTAACTTTTAGAACAGAGATAATTACTCAGAGAGATAAAATATCACTCAATAGTAACAGACTTAAACATATTTGAGCATGAAATCCATAAGGCCTGGTGTCGATGCATCAAAAAGGTTTCTTAATTTACCCAATATTTACTGATTCTTGAGTTTTCTAAAGCGTGTGATTCTGTGACCATTGAGCTTAAGTCGGGCTTTAAGTTCATCGCTGCTTGGTAAATTACTGTACACTTCCATCTAATACGGGATTCAATATTATGGCTTTGCCTGCAGCTGAAGTTGCCGACGAGGTATTGAACCTGAATGTCGGGGGATGCATCTATACAACAAGTCGCTCAACGTTAGCACGTTATCCGGATTCAATGCTAGGGTCAATGTTCAACGGCAGTTTGCCATCTGCCGTCGATGATTGCCATCGCTACATCATTGACGGAGACGGTCCAACATTTCGACACATTCTGAATTTCCTCCGTCGATCAAACCTTATTCTTCCTGACGGTTTCCAAGAGTTGGATATTCTATCGGCTGAGGCAGACTACTACCAAATACAAGAACTCATTCAACTAGTAAATACACATGGCGGATTTATGGCAAACCAAAAATAATCCATCAAATCTTAACAACTGATATTGATTATTTTATACGTGAATACACACGTGAAGAATATCCAACTTATTCGCAGCCTGTTGATGAGATTGGCAGGGAAGAATGCACTGGATATCTATTAAGACCGTGGAATAGAACTAAAAAATGTATACAATATCCATGCCCAGATCTAAGTCGAGTGAGGTTGTTCGGAGGCATAACCAAGTTTGGCTTTACGTTGATATCTACGTCCTCACACGAACCTGCACAAGGGAATTGGACATTTTCACGAAAAGAGGTTGCCGATGACTAACTATTTAATATTCTGTTTTTAAATGATATTTTTACTGGCTAGGGTTTTCTACCCTTTTTAAAGGTTAAGTATATGGATGCGCCTACATTGATCATCGTGACAATACTGTGTAATCAAATAAGAATATGTATGCCTGTCAGGAAAAATTTAGTCTGGGGTCAATCGTCCGGCGGACCGATTTTAGCCTCATTATTACCGGCCAAAAGTAGTCTACGTAAGCCAAAATCGGTCCACCGAAATTTACTTTCTGTGCTCAGCACACTGGGCATCTTATCAGCACTACGGGTATTTGCTTAGCCACTCCGTACTTAGTGCCAAACTATCGTAATTGATGTCCTGAAGTGATGTATTTCACAGTCTTACTGGACTGTTTATTATTTTGGGCCTGTGAATTTTACATACCTGATTTGGCCATTCAAATTTCAAATCAATCATACTTTTTTACTGTTTGAGACCGACAGGCATGTAGGTCATTAATGTAGCAGGACATCGCATGATCAATATTTTGTTTATGTGTTAACAATAGTGATTTAATTGAATGTTAGCAAAATCAACAAAATATAATATCAATTTTATTAATCTATGTTCATCTAATGGAATATCCATGGTTTGCAGTCAAAAGATGGGGTAATAAATAAATTAATTAACTACAGTACAGTACAATATGTTTAAATGGCTGTAAATAGAACCACTTCTATTAAAATTATCTGTAATAATTTTATTATTAAATTTAGACAACTATGAATATTAATATTTTAATATTAATTACGTTCCTACTTATTTTACGATTTTTTCCAAAAATGGTTTGTAGCTTTACAGCAAACTACTAACTGTAGGCCCCTATTTAGTTTAGTTTATATTCTATAACATCTAATGTCCTACGCCTAATGGCACAACCGGTGTATGTATAATTTTTTAATTCAATAGCATTATTAAAGAAATGCTAATTGTTGTATTCATGGTTATGATTACTATTATTGAATATATTTTTTTTATATCCACTTGTTAAGAAATATATTTAAATTTTAGCAATTTTCGTGAGTCATCAATTTTAACAATGTCATTAAAAATACTGATCAATATGTACACTATTGTCCTCACACTGAGGAAGAACACAGGCGTGTTTAAAATATTTGTCATTAAATAAATTATATTACTTCATATTTTTGTCTACAATGAGTAAAAATCAGTAAAAATAACAAAATAAATAATATTAGTTTATTGTTAGTACTGTACTTTGCTCATTCACTGGTTATGCAGTTTGATGATCACCTACTTTACTTCCTAATGTTTTCTCTCACGTTGAGAAAGTTCTGAGGACCGGACGATATATTTGTG
>NW_022735704.1:120095-131569 GCF_011630105.1 Anneissia japonica | reverse complement strand
TATAACTCCAAAATCGGAGGTTTGAATAAAGTTTGAAAACTTCGATTTCGGAGGTTTCGCGTATAATTTCACTCAGAAACTCCAAAATCAGAGGTTTGAATAAAAGTTTGAAAACTCCGATTTCGGCGTATAGTACGCAGAACCTCCGAAATCGGAGGTTTTATTAAAAGTTTGAAAACTCCGATTTGGGAGGTTTGGCGTATAAATACTCAGAAACTCCAAAATCGGAGGTTTAATTGAAAGCTTGAAAACTCCGATTTTGGAGGAGATTTTTTTCGCTACGGTATAGTACGCAGAACCTCCAAAATCGGAGGTGTGAATTAGAGTTTGAAAACTCAGATATTGGAGGTTTTGCGTATAGTACGCACAAACTCCAAAATCGGAGGTTTGAATAAAGTTTGAAAACTTTGATTTCGGCGGTTTCGCGTATAGTACGCAGAATTGAAACTCCAAAATCGGAGGTTTGAATAAAAGTTTGAAAACTCCGATATTGGAGGTTTTGCGTATAGTACGCACAAACTCCAAAATCGGAGGTGTGAATTAGAGTTTGAAAACTCAGATATTGGAGGTTTTGCGTATAGTACGCACAAACTCCAAAATCGGAGGTTTGAATAAAGTTTGAAAACTTTGATTTCGGCGGTTTCGCGTATAGTACGCAGAATTGAAACTCCAAAATCGGAGGTTTGAATAAAAGTTTGAAAACTCCGATATTGGAGGTTTTGCGTATAGTACGCACAAACTCCAAAATCGGAGGTTTGAATAAAGTTTGAAAACTCCGATTTCGGCGGTTTCACGTATAGTACGCAGAAACTCCAAAATCGGAGGTTTGAATAAAAGTTTGAAAACTCCGATTTCGGAGGTTTCGCGTATAGTACGCAGAACCTCCGAAATCGGAGAATTTATTTAAAGGTTTGAAAACTCCGATTTAGGAGGTTTGGCGTATAAATAAGTAGGCAGAAACTCCAAAATTGGAGGTTTAATTGAAAGCTTGAAAACTCCGATTTTGGAGTTTTCGTTTACGGTATAGTACGCAGAACCTCCAAAATCGGAGGTTTGAATAAAAGTTTGAAAACTCCAATATTGGAGGTTTTGCGTATAGTACGCACAAACTCCAAAATCGGAGGTTTGAATAAAGTTTGAAAACTCCGATTTCGGCGGTTTCGCGTTTAGTACGCAGAAACTCCAACATCGGAGGTTTAAATAAAAGTTTGAAAACTCCGATTTTTGAGGTTTGGCGTATAAGTACGCAGAAACTCCGAAATCGGAAGGTTTATTAAAAGTTTTGCTCTCTCTATAGAGAACTTGTTTAATCAAAAGTACGCAGAAACTCCGAAATCGGAGGTTTGAATAAATGTTAAAAACTCCGATTTTGGAGGTTTCGCGTATAGTACGCAAAATCTCCGAAATCGCAGTTTTGGCGGCGGGCGCAGACACTCCGATTTTGGAGTAACTACATACCTCGTCAGAGACGGCATAGTGCCTTTTCGTAAAAAGAAAAACGTGATTTTAAAAAGCAATAAAGAAGGTAGATAGGGGTTTTGACAAGATTAGCTTGTACCTCTTTGTGAACGACCGTAAGTGCAGCCGGCATAAATTTTCCTTCATAACTAATGCACGCACCTTCATCTCTACAATGCAATAATAATTAAGAGAAACTGATCATGGCTTGCTGTTTTGAATTTAGAAGAACAATGCCCCTTTGTGGAGTTCAATAGGGTAATGTCTTCGCCAGGCCGTCTAATGTTACAATGTTACACCCCAGAAACTACAGTATAGGCAATCTAACAAACACTGGCCATCCAACAGTAGCTACTATAACCACCCGGTAGCGCCATCACTACGCCAGTCGAACTAAATTGGAAACAAAATACGGCGAAGGATGAAAGCTGATTGTTGCAATTTTATACTTTGCGCGACTTCCCCTTTTCTGGTAACATGACAATTACTGCATTTGCTCGACATTCTTTTTCATGTTTCCATTATGTTTAAACAATGATGATTTTAGTACGTTGGCCTCAAATACGACAGGAGGTCCATAGCTTGTCTCACGGGGTAACTCTTCCGCCCGCCCCCCAATCCCCACACCGGCGCTACCGCCACTTGTCTGGTGTGGTCCTTCCTCAGTTTAAATTCAAGTCAATCTTTTTTGAGTTCAATGCAACACAAAATTGGTTTGCTGGAAATGAAGTATAAACTCAGGGGCGGATTTGGGAGGGGCCGGCCCGGCCCCGGCCCCCCCTTTTGGGAAGTAAAAAAAGAAAAAAAAAAAAGAAAAACGAGAGAAAGAAAAAAATGATAGCCCAGAATGCCTCAAATGTTATGTTCGGGCGTCTAGAACACAAAAATCTCGCGGGGGCATGCCCCCGGACCCCTACGTCAGTGTTGTCTCAATCGGCCCAACTTTCGTGTAACATTATAATATGCACTGATGAGCGAGTGGTTTAGCATACATCACTTAGATTCAACATAAATAACATTCGAATGAGTGATAATAATCAGTTACTCTTCAGGCTAGCCTTAAATTAAAATTCTTCGAAAGATACGCGTACTATTATAGGCCTCGAGTCTACGTCAACATTTGGTATCAGGATAAACATGATTTTGTTTATATCGTATCTCGTATAATATGCATTTGATGATAATTTCGTGGCGGGCTTGTGGATGAAGAAGATGCACTGGAGGACCAAATGGAAATTGAGGATATTCGGAAGGAAACAAAGGTGACACGTTTTGGAGATAAAATACAAGAATGTAGATTGGGATGGTATACGGACATGTAATGAGACGGGAAGAGGTTGATATGATATAAGATGGCAGACCCAGATGGATGGACTTTATCAGACAAGATGGAAGATTGGTAGACGTAGAAGCAGTAATGAATCACACCAAATGGAGGATGATAATGAGACGACCCGACCCTATAAGGGGACAAACGGGATGATGATGATGATGATGATGATAAGCGTGCCACCAACTTCAACAGTTGCTATCAGGATGAACATGATTGTGTGTCGTGTCTCGTACGCATTTGATGAGACTTGTGCAGCATAGATTCACCAATCGTGGCGGGATTGTGGATGAAAAGATTCATATTTGAAAACAGCAGAAGAATAAATGAGGGCTCACTAGTCATAGCGCTATGACTACATTGCACCAAAAATTTGTTTATTCGTTCTCAGACAAGTTACTTACTGAGCCAGTGGTGTATCTAAGTGAGAACTAGCCCCTTTACAAAGCGTCAACTGAGAGCCGTAGGCCTGGATCATGACAGTGGTGGAGAGGGTGTGCGAGCTGTCAATTTCCCTTGGGGAGTATGAGAATTCCTGAAAGCTAGGGTTTACATTTCAGGAACCGAGAAATAGATATACTGATTTAACATCCAGAAAATGCCAGGCTAGTAATAAATACCGTACTAAGAATAATCGCAATCAATAATTACTTTTATTTACTTATTGAGGAGTCCACTTGCCATTTTTTTCTTCAAAAATATGAAGTTGTTTTTATTATTACTTATTAATAGCCCTGGGCCCAACGCCACTGATCTGAACAAAATAAAAATAAAAGACTGACGGAAGTGTGTCTTATATGAACGTTGCCGCCAAAATGGTATCGAGGGGTACGGCCGCACCACCCCAACCCCACCCCATGAAAAAAAGCAAAAAAGGTTTTGCTAGTGTAAAGCTATGTTCACATCAAGTCCGGATTTCTGTCCGGAGTCCGGATAAAAAAAATCGTGAAAAATTGGTTCAGTGGTAAAGAATAGGACCGTTCACATCAAATTCGTACGATTTCCATTCCGGACTCCGGATCTGGACCGATGGATCTAAGTATCATTTCTATCCTGAATTCGTACGTTCTTTTTCTTGGACCAATCAGCAGCAAGATTGGTTGGTTCGAACCAATCGAACGCTTACGTACTTAACCCGACCAACCGTGTTCCGTGCGCGATGTGAACGTAGCGTTCAAAAAACGTAGCAACTCACGATTTTTTGTCCGGGTTCCGGACAGGGGTGGCGCCAGCGGTGTGGGGGTGGGAAGAATGATTAGTAGATCTAAAATTGATTGTGAAGCCTTTAATACCACTAAATTGTCGAAATTTTCGGAGGCTTCGCCCCGAGGACCACTTTCGGAACCTTTTAATCGAATGTCGTCCACGCCCACTTTGCTTTCGTCGGGGAAATCTGACACCTCGTCGGGCAAATCCTGGCTCCGGATCCGGCCTTGATGTGAACGTAGCTTTAACTTATGACATGCTAGTCGTACAAGAATATTAAAACCCTGTTATTTGTCTTTCTTATTGTCTGCGTGACCACGCTAATGTGCTCGTCGACGCGTCGTTTTTTTGGGGTTTCATTCCACTAGGCCCCGGTATTCAACCTTTTTATTGTGGTGGCCAGTTCTAATTTGTTGAAACCAGCGGCGGGCCGACATATTTTTTTTTTCAATGACAGCCTCACCCATTTCCTTTTACAGGCCTCAGTCTATATGCCTATTACAGCATGGCATTGTATTTTTTTTTAATGAGGGTGTTATGCTGTGGAATATCAAATAGAGAAGTGGTTAGGGAATATCTCGAGCACCTAAAGGTCCGGTTCTCCCCCACCAAGTTTGGGGCTGAGGTAAGCAAGCTTTTAAAATAACATATCATATGCCCCATGGAAATTCTGATTACATGCAGACAGCTTTGATTGCTGTCATTATTACTAGTGTTTAAAAATATTATTCTTTACTACACTCAGAGACCTAGAAGATACAAGATAAAATTTATTGTCTCCAGTTAAAATAAACAAAGAAATTCCAATGCTCGCAAACAAAATACAATACAAAGAAATGTACATAATTATTGGTCAAGGGGAAAAAAATCAAAATTTTATCAAAAAGCACATAAAAATTGAAAATTATAGACGGCCAACAATATTTTAAAATAATAAAAAAAATATTAGAAGAGAACAAAGAAGTGTTACATATTTTAAAAAGGAGAAACTACTCGAGAGGAAAAAAAAAATCATAAAATAATAATAATCATTATTATTTTCTTATTTTTAATAATAATAACCACTATTAATATTTTCATCATTATTTAAATTATTGTCATTATCACAATTATTATTATTATTATTTATTTATTATTATTATTATTATTATTATTATTATTATTATTATATACAATATTATGATTATCATCTATCTTTTATGATTTTCATTGAAGTATTTTATACCCTTAGCGGTAAATAAATTACGATATCTATTTGTGTTTGCAATCGGTACTCTTGTGGGTAAGTAGTGCATTTAATAAACAATTAATTGATTGGTTGGGTTATGATTATGACAAAGATTTTGGAACAATATTATTTTATTTTAGTTTAGTATGTTGATGTTGCTAAAACATATATATATTTAATCAAACATATTGAGTGTAATCGAATTGACAGTAAAAGGCAAAAATAACTTTTCTCTAGAAAATATTTTAGAATTGGGATTTTCTTAAGGATCTGTGGACAGACCAGAAAATTTAAAATCATCTTACGTTATATTTTGTAGCAGTACACCACTAATTGAAACCACGGGGATTTGTGAGTGATCCTTCTCGTATCAGATCAGCATGGAAAACCTTCATTGGTGGTTTTTCGTTCGTATACTAGAGCGTGAATTTCACAGGTGGAGTAGCAAAACCAGGGGACAACGATTTGTCGGTGGGTTCTGCAATAGGTGTAATATATTCAATGCAAGAAAGAAATATTCGAAATTATTTGTTTGTTCCATTTATTTGTTACTTAAATTAACAACAAACCAGAGTATTTCTCTTAAAATCAGTGGCGGCGCTAGTGGGGTTGGGGGAGAGGGGAATTTCCCCGCAGATCATTTTCTTGCTTCCCTCCCCCAGTCCCACAAGAAAGAAGAAAAACACAATTCATCGGGGAGGAAAAAATGATAGGCCTATGTATTTTCTACATATTAGTAGACTATCTATCTATAAAATCGATTAAATAAGCTGAAACCCCTAAATTGTCATATTGTTCATGGGCTTCGCCCTCTGGACCACTTTTCAAGACATTTTCATCGACGCCCGACCACACCCTCTTTGGGCCACCCAGAATATTGCACCCCTCCCCCTAAAATTTTACCTAACCCCTTACTTGCCGCCCCCACCCAAATTCCAGACGCTGGCACCGCTGCTGCTTAAAAAAATATATATTTCACTGGTTTCATTTTAAACACAACATTTTTTATACATAAGATAAGATTATACTGACACTGGTTTCAAATCACGGTAGTAGTAGTTAAAAATCACCTAAATCACTTTATTTTGCGAATTAGAGCCCCTCAACTGATCATCGAGCCCTCGCACTTCACCTTCGCCTACTAAATGAATTTCCTTAACGTGCATACTGTAGGTCGGATGCTTAGGGCCTAATCATGAATTTATTGATCTGTTCCAATGAAGCTTTTCCAATATAGGCCTAAACAATCATTAAATCAGTCATTTTTTATTTGATTTGATTTATTTGATATCATCTCCACAACAATAACAACAACACAAAAACGGATACACAGAATACAAACAAATGAAATTGAGAATAGAAGTCATCTTTGTTGATATTTGGGGTGAACCCTCTAAATCCCAACACAGAATTTATTTTCCACGGGTGGATCAAGGAAACACGGTGGATACACCCCCTCCCCAGAAAATAAAGAGAAGAAAATAAAGTCTAGCAAGAGGGGAACACGGTATGTATGTATAGGCCTACTCCAAAAAATCCAATTTTTTGATAATTCCACGTAGCCGTGTAATGGTCTCAAGCATTTCTAAAATCTCGACCCCACTCCACTCCCTATGGCCAGGTGCGCTTGTCGCATGGCCCCTATACAGTCTTTTCACTTGTTATATTATATCTGTCTCTTATACACATCTAGATGTGTATAAGAGACAGAACATATTGAGTGTAATCGAATTGACAGTAAAAGGCAAAAATAACTTTTCTCTAGAAAATATTTTAGAATTGGGATTTTCTTAAGGATCTGTGGACAGACCAGAAAATTGAAAATCATCTTTGTCACGTTATATTTGAACCAATCTCTGTCTCTTATACACATCTAGATGTGTATAAGAGACAGGATGTAGTTAGGGTGAACGGGGCCAACCACCCTTATAGTTTTCCACCCACCCTTATTAACCAACTTTTCCATCCTTAAAATCCACTCTTATTATTTAGAGTTTACCAATGCTATCACACTCCCATCCTTAAAATGTCTACCACCCACCCTTAGTTAGATGTGTATAAGAGAAAGGTAGTAGTAATATGCATCTACCCTTTATCTATGAAAAGTCCCTCTCTGAGCCCCCTCTAAGTCCTAGGCCTAATTCAAATTCCTGGCTCTGCCACTGCTTCTAGGCCTAGTGGTGGTAGTAGTAGGGTCTAAAACAAGTGACCTAGGTCTAGGCTAGGCCTAACTACTAGTATACAATACATATACAATATTATGATTATTATCTATCTTTTATGATTTTCATTGAAGTATTTTATACCCTTAGTGGTAAATTAATTACGATATCTATTTGTGTTTGCAATCGGTACTCTTGTGGGTAAAGTATAACCAGAAATATATGTAAATATATTACACTAAAATAAACGAAGAAATTACAATGCTCGCAAAAAAAATACAGTTCCAAGAAATTCACATAAATATTGGTCAAGGAAAAAAAATCAAAATTCCATCAAAAGCACAGAAAATTTAAAATTACAGAAGGCCAAAAAATTAAAAAATTATTATTATTTTCTTATTTTTAATAATAATAATAATAATAATAATAATACTATATTCACTATTATATTCACTAATATTTTCATCATTATTACAATTATTATCATTATCACCATTACATTATTATTATTATTATTATTATTACAATATTATGATTATTATCTATCTTTTATGATTTTATATTTTATACCCTTAGCTAAAAATTATTACGATATTTATTCGTGTTTGCAATCGGTACTCTTTTAGGTAAAGTATAACAAGAAATATGTCTAAATTTATCCCCATTTTGAACATAATCAAACACAGTACTTTTGCCTAGGTAAGCGTGGTCTTTTAGTCTTGTTATTAGGAATCCAGTCTTTCTAACCAATTAACCAGGACATTTAAAATAATCAACAATTTAAAATTCGCATTTAAAAGAAGATTCAGTAGCTTAGGTAGCCACTGGAATCTGAACCCACTTCACTTCGGCTTATTTTTGTAACCCGGTGATTAAACAATTCTCTGATTGGCCAAAGAACAATCTTAACTTTTAGTACAGAGATAATCACTCACAGAGATAAAATATCACTCAATAGTAACAGACTTAAACATATCTGAGCATGAAATCCATAAGGCCTGGTGTCGATGCATCAAAAAGGGTTCTTAATTTACCCAATATTTACTGATTCTTGAGTTTTCTAACGCGTGATTCTGTGACCATTTGAGCTTAAGTCGGGCTTTAAGTTCATCGCTGCTTGGTAAATTACTGTACATTTTCATCTAGTACGGGATTCAATATTATGGCTTTGCCTGCAGTTGAAGTTGCTGACGAGGTATTGAACCTGAATGTCGGGGGATGCATCTATACAACAAGTCGCTCAACGTTAGCACGTTATCCGGATTCAATGCTAGGGTCAATGTTCAGCGGTCGTTTGCCATCTGCCGTCGATGATTGCCATCGCTACATCATTGACGGAGACGGTCCAACATTCCGACACATTCTGAATTTCCTCCGTCGATCAAAGCTTATTCTTCCTGACGGTTTCAAAGAGTGGGATATTCTATCGGCTGAGGCCGACTACTACCAATTACAAGAACTCATTCAACTTATCGACGAAAAACGTATTCTACGGCCTGGTGGGCCTACCTACGAATTTGTGGAGGTAGAATTTCATTTCAGAGATTCTCAACGCCCACTGCGGATTTATGGCAAACCAGAAATAATACATCAAATCCTAACATTCACAGGTGAAGAATTTCAAAATCAGCAGCTTTTTGATGTGATTTGCAGGGAAGAATTATACACTGGACATAAAATAAGACCGAATATAAGTAGAGTGAGGTTGTTCCGAGAAATAACCAAGTTTGGCTTTACGTTAATATCTACGTCCTCACTCGCACATGCACACAAGTGGACATTTTCACGAAAAGAGGTTGCCGACGACTGAATATTTAATATTCTGTTTTTAAGTGATATTTTTACTGGCTATAGTTTTTCTATCCTTATTAAATGTTAAGTATAGTGTGCGCCCATATTGATCATTGCGAAAATGCAGTGTAAAATAAGAATGTAGGCCTATTACCGGCTAAGTAGTGCATTTAATAAACAATTAATTGATTGGTTGGGTTATGATTATGACAAAGATTTTGGAACAATATTATTTTATTTTAGTTTAGTATGTTGATGTTGCTAAAACATATATATTTAATCAAACATATTGAGTGTAATCGAATTGACAGTAAAAGGCAAAAATAACTTTTCTCTAGAAAATATTTTAGAATTGGGATTTTCTTAAGGATCTGTGGACAGACCAGAAAATTGAAAATCATCTTTGTCACGTTATATTTTGTAGCAGTACACCACTAATTGAAACCACGGGGATTTGTGAGTGATCCTTCTCGTATCAGATCAGCATGGAAAACCTTCATTGGTGGTTTTTCGTTCGTATACTAGAGCGTGAATTTCACAGGTGGAGTAGCAAAACCAGGGGACAACGATTTGTCGGTGGGTTCTGCAATAGGTGAAATATATTCAATGCAAGAAAGAAATATTCGAAATTATTTGTGTTCCATTTATTTGTTACTTAAATTAACAACAAACCAGAGTATTTCTCTTAAAATCAGTGGCGGCGCTAGTGGGGTTGGGGGAGAGGGGAATTTCCCCGCAGATCATTTTCTTGCTCCCCTCCCCCAGTCCCACAAGAAAGAAGAAAAACACAATTCATCGGGGAGGAAAAAATGATAGGCCTATGTATTTTCTACATATTAGTAGACTATCTATCTATAAAATCGATTAAATAAGCTGAAACCCTAAATTGTCATATTGTTCAAGGGCTTCGCCCTCTGGACCACTTTTCAAGACATTTTCATTGACGCCCGACCACACCCACTTTGGGCCACCCAGAATATTGCACCCCTCCCCCTAAAATTTTACCTAACACCTTACTTGCCGCCCCCACCCAAATTTCAGACGCTGGCACCGCTGCTGCTTAAAAAATTATATATTTCACTGGTTTCATTTTAAACACAACATTTTTTATACATAAGATAAGATTATACTGACACTGGTTTCAAATCACGGTAGTAGTAGTAGTTAAAAATCACCTAAATCACTTTATTTTGCGAATTAGAGCCCCTCAACTGATCATCGAGCCCTCGCACTTCACCTTCGCCTACTAAATGAATTTCCTTAACGTGCATACTGTAGGTCGGATGCTTAGGGCCTAATCATGAATTTATTGATCTGTTCCAATGAAGCTTTTCCAATATAGGCCTAAATAATCATTAAATCAGTCATTTTTTATTTGATTTGATTTATTTGATATCATCTCCACAACAATAACAACAACACAAAAACGGATACACAGAATACAAACAAATGAAATTGAGAATAGAAGTCATCTTTGTTGATATTTGGGGTGAACCCTCTAAATCCCAACACAGAATTTATTTTCCACGGGTGGATCAAGGAAACACGGTGGATACACCCCCTCCCCAGAAAATAAAGAGAAGAAAATAAAGTCTAGCAAGAGGGGAACACGGTATGTATGTATAGGCCTACTCCAAAAAATCCAATTTTTTGATAATTCCACGTAGCCGTGTAATGGTCTCAAGCATTTCTAAAATCTCGACCCCACTCCACTCCCTATGGCCAGGTGCGCTTGTCGCATGGCCCCTATACAGTCTTTTCACTTGTTATATTATATAAAGTACGGTACCGTTCTAACATTTAAAAAATGGACTATTTTATACTATAACAATTCAGGGGCGGACGAAAACTTTCCCCTATAAATAATTGTAGGTCTACGACTTAATTAAGTAACCAAAATGATTTGGATACTATGATGCCCAATCTCAATCAAATGACCATCGCTCTTAATGGTCAAATCGATCATGTCTCTATAGGCTTTTATCTTCCCAATAATTATTATTAATAATTAATAATAATAATTATCCACCTATTATTACTATTACCACTACACCTATTTTGAGTATGTTGTGCCCCCCACACCCACTTCCTCCCCTCTTGAAAAATTCTAGATCCGCCCCTGCATTTTCTTTTAGTTTTCAAAAAATTATGGGGCCCCGGCCAGAGTCAAATCCACCTCTCCGCCCTAAAAACATTAAAAAATTAAGAATTAAATACGTGATTACCCGATAGGCCTATTATTAAATACGTGTAAAAACATTAAATAACATGTTATAATCGATTAATATAATGTATAGGC
>NW_022735704.1:112485-118698 GCF_011630105.1 Anneissia japonica | reverse complement strand
ACCGTATTTATCCCAAAATATTACCGTATGACATCATGCAACCATAAGATTGCTTTTGAAAATCGAGGCCGAAATTTTGTTGTCCTCCAATTCAATTCCAATGTACATAAGTACTATATGGCATAATAATACATCGTGTACTGTAGCATAGCTCTCAAAGAATATAGCAATATAATTAAGTGAATAAAGAAATTGTGTAATAAAATGCCTCTGACGGGATTCGGACCTGCGACCTCTCGCTGTCAAGGCGAGCGTCATAACTATCATACCACAGAGGCTTTATGGTTGAACAGATTAACATACCGCGTGATATATACTCTATTAGAATAGCTTTTAAGTTGTATTAGATTCTATTAAAGTTGATATTTGCTTGCCATTACAATTCAGCTTGTGTTTGTCTATTTTATTGTCAATAGGCCTATTTATATTAATTCATTGAAAAGTTGTGAAGTGCCAATGTTGCCTAAAACTTAGTAACTTTGGCAGTCCTTTATAGCCCTCAGGGAAGAATTATATGCAGATTTATATTTTTCTCCGACATCAGTGGCAACAATAACCCTCAGTATATAATACGATAGGGAAAAAAAAGATAGTTGTTTTGGTGTATAATTGCCCCTACAATGGTAAAAACCTGCCAAAGTTACCCCAGATAAGAAATATAATGAAAATTATATTCAAAATTAAGTCTGAGAGTCCAATTTGCGGCCATTAGAGGTGTCATAATCACACATTTCCTTATCTTAGCCAAAATCATGGTAGGGCTGAATCCTCAATCTGCAAAAGTACCTCCACGGGCCCCCTCTACTTTGAATTTCTGGATCCGTCTGTATCGGGAATGATCTTAAAGTAAATGGCCATATAGAGGTAGATTCATGTTAAACAAATCATGTACGTTATCACATTTACTGTAAGGTCGGATTTTGCTGTTCCATCGATGTTTTCCTTTATATTGTAAACGACAGAACATGGAAGTGTAATGCAGACACTAATGAGTTGATTGTTGTATTTTATAGTAACGATGTGAATGATATAGTATGATATATTGTAGGCAAAACTTGATTGTTAAATGTTCAAATAATTGTATAATGGTTGGCCTAAGTGATAATCAGCGATTGCATTATTGGGGGTTCTGTATATATATTTTTAGCCGGTGGTGGTATCGAAAATAGTTGTGATCGTTTGAAATCAATGAAGCTTTTAGCTGTGACAAAAAAAAACAAAAAAAAAAACAGTATTTCGAGCTTGGGTGGAATTATACCAAAATTGCAACGATACAGAAAGTTGAAACGATACCGACATTGTAACCACACCGGAATTGCATTAGGATACCGTGAGTAACGGAGTGAGAATCCGGATTTGTTGGAAACAGAACGGAATAAGAGAAGTTAAGCGCATTGTGAAAAGTAGACTGTGGAAACGTATGGGTGTTATTACTAGGCTATGACTTTGTTTTATGTTGATATCTTCATTACTATCCTATGTAATGTTATTAATTGTGTTATATTCAGCTAACATTATTTCATTATTTGGTTGTTATTTTGTCTTTGTATTACTACTATGTTATGTTATTGTTACGTTATATTAAGGTATAAAGATCATGTTGCTATATTGCTATCTTCTTTTGACCATCATTTTATTTACCATATTGTCATTTCTTGTTTTTTGTTTTTTTTTTGCAATTTTTGCTGAGAGCTTTCCAGCTGGTTTTATTCTATGTCAAGTAGGTCATTCAGCGGCACATCGAATAACGACCGACTCTCAAATTAAATTTTCTCCCCCTTTTCAAACAACTCCGATAATTGTACATCTTATATTGACCCTAATACTTATTTTTTTGCTAACAATCATGCCACATCCCAATATTACGACCCCAATAAATTCTCTAGTATCAAAGCGAGCAATTGTTTTTTCTACCATTCATGTTAATTCTAGAAGCCTCTTAAAAAACGTTGATAAATAAAAGCAGCTCTTATCAATAATAGATTTTCCTTTTGATGTCATTTGTTTAAGTGAGACGTGGCTTAAGTTCGGCAATCCCTTGGTTCAACTCCCCAATTACCGATTCATATCCAACCACAGAACTCACAAAGACGGTGGTTGGTTAGCCATGTATATTCGTGATAGCCTTCCATTTTCTACCAGGCATGACCTCCATCTCCCAGTCTCTACTTCCGAATCCATTTTCATTGAAATAACAAGACCTCATTCCAAAAATATTATTATCGGAACCGTCTATCGACCACCTTCCCTTAACCCACTTCAATTTAATGAGGAACTTGGCTGTTTATTATCAAATTTAATAAGAGAAAGAAACTGTATATGTCATGGGAGATTTCAACATAAATATTTTGAAATACGAAATTGACAATGATGCCCGTGACTTTGTAAATTCTATCTTTAGTAATAACTTTCTTCCACGTATCCACAGACCATCTCGCATCACTAAGACTACTGCTACCCTCTTAGATAATATAATCACAAATCAACTTGACTACCAAAATATTAGTGGATTATTCTATAGTGACATCTCGGATCGTCTCCCCGTTTTTAATATTACACCTTTTTTTTTCCAGCGTTACGACTAGTTCAAACAAGGAAGAGATAACTACATTTAGAAAAATAAACCCTACTACACTAGAATACTTTCGCCTCGACGTTTCCTGTCAACAGTGGGCTGATGTAATTAATTCCCATGATCCCAATGCCGCTTACAGCAAGTTTGAAAAAACATTAAAGTCCGTTTACGATAAACGCTTCCCCCTTCAAAATCATTCATCAACAAATAAAAATAAAAAAAATTAAATCATGGATGTCGGATGGTCTCCTCACATCTATTAGACACAAAAATAAGTTATTTGCCAAATTTCTGCACAGCCCATCCACCAATAATGAAAGAGCCTATAAACAATACCCAAATAAACTGAATTCAATAATTAAAGCTTCTAAATCTATGCACTATCAAAATATGTTTCTTAAGCACAAAAATGATGCCAAGGCTACATGGATGACTATTAATTCCATGATCAACAAAGCTAGTATGGAACATCCCAATACTCCCCTAAACTGCAACGGTGATATGACAAGTGACCCACTCAATATTTCGTGCATTCAATAAACATTTTTTTGAAATTGGACCCTCCCTTGCTAATAAAATTCCCCGAATTGATACATCATTCCAAGATTTTCTACCTAATCCCATTCCAAATTCATTATTCCTTAGTCCAGTGGATGAACTCGAAGTGATCAATATACTTAATTCATTCAAATCAAACAAATCTCCTGGTATTGACGATTTCCACACCAAAGCAATTAAATATGTATCCGACCTTATATCCTATCCTTTATGTCACATTTTCAATCTTGCCCTGTCTAATGGAGTGTTCCCAGACAGGATGAAGCTAGCGCGCGTTACCCCTATATTCAAATCTGGCAATAAATCTGATCTATCTAACTATCGCCCTATTTCAATTCTATCAATTTTCTCGAAAGCCTTGGAAAGCGTCATCTATGACCGTACATTTAAATTTATTTCTAAATATGACATACTCTACAACAGGCAGTTTGGCTTCAGGAAAGGTTATAATACTTCAATGGCATTAATAGATCTGACAAACAAAATCGTTAAGGCATTTGAAAACCGACAACTCTCGATTGGAATTTCCAAGGCTTTCGATACCATTGACCACAGAATTCGTTTGTATAAATTATCCACTATGGAATCCGTGGACCAGCGCACAGCCTTTTTAAAAGTTATCTTTCTGACCGTACACAATGTACCAAGTATTCCAACTCAATATCCAATTTCAGACCAATTACATGTGGAGGGGGGGGCAGGGGGGGGGGGGGGGGGGGTTGGTCCCCCAAGGTTCCCTACTTGGACCTCTTCTTTTTATTATATATGTTAACGATATTTATTTATCATCCAAAATTCTTGATTTTTTCCTTTATGCCGATGATACTACCGTTTTTTATTCTCATCATAATATCCAAACTTTATTTGATACTATTAATTCTAATCTCATTCCCATTTCACAATATTTTGCTGGAAACAAATTATCCCTGAATCAAAGAAAGTGTAGCTTCATCCTGTTTGGGACTCCTTCTAAACTAAAAACCATTGATACTTCAACCTATAAGATCCAAATTGATGGCCACGAAATACCCTCTGTTAAATCCGCCAAATTCTAAGTGGTATTCATATTGACAGTTTTTTGGAAAACCCATGTAAACGAACTCGAAACCTAAATTACCAAGAGCCTTGGCATCATTTATAGGTTATCCACTTTTTTACCCCTCAATATTTTTCGTATTCTCTATTGTTCCCTCTTCCTTCCTTTTTTTGAGCTATTGTAGCATTGTTTGGGCCAATACATACTCGTCCACATTACTTAAACTGCCAATTCTTCAAAAAAATGCTATCAGGATTATATCTGGCTCTCTACCACGGTCTCATTCATCCCATCTATTCTCAAACTTAAATTTACTGAAACTCAAAGATATCAATCTATTCCAATAAGGCTCATTTATGTATTCTGCAACGCATTCTCTTCTTCCAACTGAGTTTAACGATATATTTATTCTCAATCACTCTATTCACAATTACTGTACCCGATCAACTAGAGTTCATATACCCATTCATAATACAAATCACTTTCAGCACAATATTAGATACTCAGGTCCCACTTTCATCAACAGCTTACCATCCACAATCTTAAATTCCGTTTCTTCTAAATCTTTTTCCACAAAGCTTAAAAAACACTTGATCCCAAATTATTAACTAGGCCTTTGATTTACAGTATCGGTCATTTCTCGATTTATGCATTTATCTATTTATTTATTGTGTGTTACTTTTTTAGTATTTATTAATTCTGTTATTATTGTTCAACGAGTTTTCATGTTTTTTTTTTTTTTTTTTTTCAGGCTTGCCTAACTCAAGACTTCTCTTTTCGGGACCGAGCCTTCTTTCATTGCATGTTATCATTCTCATTTTTTTTTTTATCATGATATCGTATTCTGTTTTTGTAACTCATGCCAATGAAAGAAAGTAAACGTTAGTATGGAGACAATTTAATGGTCTGACAGCAAATTTACATTGTTTAATTTTAGTGGCAGCCTTTGACTGATGTGGTGCTTGTAAACTCAATTTATTATTATTTTTTAGTTAAAAGTAGTTAAGGCCAGGTAAATCTTTTAAAACCGATTGATTTGGATATTAAAATTAATAACAATTGGAATACGTTGTTGTTTCCTTTCTTATACACAGTCTTTATACTGTACACATTCACAAACATCGTGACATACAGTAAATAACGAGTCAAACGGTATCAGATATAATTATGACACAAAATTCATTTGAAAACTAGCGAGTACTTTCGACTATAATAAGTCTTGATAAAGACTTGATAAGCTAAGCTTGATAAGGACTTACTATATATAAAGAAAGGTAAATACAGTGTTCGAATAAAGGACTTAATAAATACATCTGTAGCATAGCTCTCAACGAATGTAGTCCTGTAAATCTGTCTCTTATACACATCTAGATGTGTATAAGAGACAGCATTTAAATTTATTTCTAAATATGACATACTCTACAACAGGCAGTTTGGCTTCAGGAAAGGTTATAATACTTCAATGGCATTAATAGATCTGACAAACAAAATCGTTAAGGCATTTGAAAACCGACAACTCTCGATTGGAATTTTCATCGATCTTTCCAAGGTTGGTATTTATATTGACAGTTGTTTGTCATGGAAAACCCATGTAAACGAACTCGAAACCAAAATTTCCAAGAGCCTTGGCATCATTTATTGGTTATCCACTTTTTTACCCCTCAATATTCTTCGTATTCTCTATTGTTCCCTCATTCTTCCTTTTTTGACCTATTGTAACATTGTTTGGGCCAATACATACTCGTCCACATTAATTTACTTAAACTGCAAATTCTTCAAAAAAAGCCTATTAGGATAATATCTGGCTCTCTACCACGGTCTCATTCATCCGATCTATTCTCAAACTTAAACTTACTAAAACTCAAAGATATCAATTTATTCCAACAAGGCTCATTTATGTATTCTGCAATGCATTCTCTTCTTCCAACTCAGTTTAATGATATATTTATTCTCAATCACTTTAATCACAATTACCGTACCCGATCGACTAGAGTTTATATGATACCCATTCATAATACAAATCACTTTCAGCACAATATTAGAT
>NW_022735704.1:110251-112368 GCF_011630105.1 Anneissia japonica | reverse complement strand
GTATGTATATAGATAAAGTAGGTATTATTGAGATGGTAAGCAGCACGCATGCTCCCATTGAAATATATGTAAAAATATAGATTGATACGATAAAAATCATACACAGTTGACGTATTATAGGAATATAAATTTTTTAATTTATTTGGCACAAATATTTCCTGTCCAAATCATGCTATAATAGAGATTTACGATATATACAAGTCAAACTCGTACTAAAACTACAAAATGGAATTTTGACTTACTTGCGATGATAAACAAAGGAAACTACCATACAATGAAACATTATAATGATTAAAAACTCATTTTACAATAAAATCTATCATATAAAAGTACATAAATTTCGCTTTAAAATGTATTATAGTGGAACACACCTAAAATACATAAAATTAGTGTTAAAGTGTTCAAATTGTGAAAATAAAAAAAAATAAAAAACTGTCTATACTGACACCTTAACCAGCTGGACCAATAAGGCTTCGTTGAGAATTCAAATAATTTTTGAAAAATTGTAAAAAACTGTCTATACTGACACCTTAACCAGCTGGGTCAATAAGGCTTCGTTGGGAATTCAAATAATTTTTTAATAATTGTAAAAAACTGTCTATGCTGACACCTTAACCAGCTGGGTCAATAAGGCATCGTTGGGAATTCAAATAATTTTAAAGCATCAATTTTAAATTCATACACAAAATATTACCTACACGATCTAGACTTAAATTTTGGAACATATCAAACAATCAATGCCGTTGCCAGCTATTGTGGACCCATTACAATGTTTGTAATTGGTCCACAAAGAATGGGTCCACATTTCTTAAAATGGGTCCAAATTATGTAATTTTATGCATAAAATGGGTCCACTTTTTGAAAAAAAAATGGTCCAGATTTCTCGTATTTAGCTTAAAATGGGTAAAATTGAAAAAATGGGTAAAAAATTTTAATATTTTTGCGTAAAATGTGTCCACTTCCTGCATTGCTTGAAAACCCTGGCTACGGCATTGCAAATAATACCTCAAATAATATTCAAATATAAGAATATAAAACATTGCTGGGTTAAGCTTTATCATGTTAGAAACATGTAATTTTAAGGTACCTGATAATATACATTTGAATACAATTAAACAGGAAAGTTATGATGAACGAACATATGAAATACTATGGTATCAATTTTAACAATCGGTATTACAAAAGTAAAGTTAGTACAGACTTAGCAAACAATGTCCCTGCGTTATATTCCTATCGGAGTTCAAAGGTTTAGTCAATTGTAAATTAAGAGGAACGTACATATGAAATACTACGGTATCTATTTTAACAATCGGTATTACAAAATTAAAGTTAGTACAGACTTAGAAATCAATGTTCCTGCGTTATATTCCTATCGGAGTTAAAAGCCAAAATTAAAAATATTCTAATGTCTCAATAAGTTTAAACACAAGCTTATCTGGGACGGATGCAAGGATTGGGTGTTGCAGATGGTGCAGTCACACCCCTCTAAATAATTGTTTTATTATATTGTTGGTGTGATGGATCGGAAAGTTTTCCGTTATTTCCTTTTTTTTCTTTATCTTTATTGGTGGTGCATTGCTATTGCTATTGCTTTTGTTTTATTAATATTCGCGTGTACATTTGTATATCAGGTGGGGAATATTATACATTGGCTGCGTGAGCGTTGTATCGACAGAAGGTTTTTGGTTTATGTCGGAGTAAGACGTTGTTTTTTTTTTTTTTGTAAGATGAATCTTGTCTGATACTATCGATACTGTGAGTAACTTGATATATTCTTAATAATAGTGTGCGATTATATACAGTAATATTATTGATTATAATGACTGTTGCTAGTTAAATTGATATAATTATATATTTAATTTTTAATTAATAATGGTACTGTTAAGTAATGCATGCCTAGTTGGTATTCTGGTCTTGCTTATCAGAATAGACCTACAGTCTACAGACGGAATCTACTGTTAAAAATCGGTACAATGTATGCGTTTACCAATGATTTAATTAATCTTTGTTTTAATACGTCTAGTTTCGTCCTGTGGTGACGTGTGGTATTAAGAGTGTTTGCTATGCCATGAAGTTAGTTCTATGATCCAGGTATTGAGCTCGTTACTCTAATAATA
>NW_022735704.1:107910-110186 GCF_011630105.1 Anneissia japonica | reverse complement strand
AGCCTAACTTACCCCGCGACGTAAAATCCATAAATCAATTATTCGCCTAGCGCCCATACAAAGACGTGGGAAAACGCACCTATAATCTTTCAAAAATCCGGTTGGTATAAAAAAAAAATTATAAAAAATATGAAAAATTACGATAATATAGGTGATCAAGGTGTCATTTTCGAGCTTTTGACATGATGGATCTCAACGTCATGATTGCGCATGTCACAGAGAAACCAAAAAGTTCGAAAGTTCAACGGTCATGTCAGGGTTCGTTTTCGTTTTTGTAAACAACCAAGATGGCGCTGACGAAGTTGATAGCCACATTTTTTTTTTCAGCCACAAAAAAAATTAATTTTACGTGGAAATATGAGGATATAATAACCAAAACTGGTACAGTATGAGATGTGTATAAGAGACAGGTGTATATCTGCGTTACTGTGTACGTCGGAATAAAAGAAAAGATAGTAATTGCAGTCTGGTCTCAAAACGTATTTTGTTCTTCTGAATGGGTATTTGGTCTCATCCACCAAACCTCAGTGGTCGAATCCGGAATAAATCAATACTGAGGCTTCCCGAACCACGACATTGATATTAATTATTGGTAAGATTTTTAAAGTATGAGAGTGCAATTTCCTGGCACCCAGAGTTCGATATTCTCAAAATTTTCGCGCCTCAGCCTCAACTCTTTACGGACCCATGGGTGCAGTTCACTGGGGAGGAGGAACACGCCCCCACCCCACATATTTTTAAGCGGAAAGGGTTGGTCCACACAATTTTTGGGAATCAGGAAGATATGCCTGAAAATTGTTGAACTAAACTGCATAAATGACTCAGGTTTCAACGAAAGAGCGCGGTAGGCCTACAGTCAGAGTACCGTACATCTTATTTTATAGCAAGATACAGGTATACTCTGCCCACAAACATCTGAATTACCTATCATACACATTTCGAGTGCGCATGCCTTTATTATAATTTGAGAAGTATGAGAAAAAGCATTTAAAAATAAAATTGGTTTTCGGCACATGAAGTAGGTAAAGTAAATACATCAAAGACAATTAAGTTTTATTTTCTATGGTACATCACAGCGATTAATTATATCAATAATAACAAATTTTACAAGAGTGTCATAGAAGTACAATTTCTAAAATTTTACCACCTCAGGCACAACTGTGGTGGGGCTGAGTTGCATGTGGACTCACTGTTTTTAAGTAGGTAAATTAAATACATTCAGACATGTTTTTAAGTTGTATTTTCTATGGTACAGTACATCACACATAAAATCTCTGTGGTTGCCGAAAATAGCTGATGAAAGATCATGAGAATTTGTTGGCGCTTCCCTTTGACTATAATGTTGGTGATGATAAAAAATGTTGTTTCATTGCCGGCAATAGAGGTACTATATCTTTAAATTTTCTCACCTCATCCCCACCATCGTGGCCACATGGCTTTGAGGTACGTTAAATAAATTAAATACATTAAAGAAATTGTTCTATAGTTTTTTGTTTTTTGTTTTTTTTTTTTTGGTACATCATTTATAATAATTATATCTCTATGGTTGCCGAAAATTCCTGATTAAAAATCATGAGGAATTTGCTGGCACTACATCTAGACATGATATATACTTGCCACAAGTCTCTTATTTTATATTATTTTTCTCATTCTGGATCGACAGCGCCACCAACGAGAAAGTTAATTTATAGACGGAATAAGCGACTTGTAAAACACTGAAATCAGGCACCAGGATGCCAAAAGAATGACGTAATCCTATATTCCGTATTTGGATAAATGGGCGGACCGAAATAAACAATTTCAACCAATCAAATGTTCATAATTTTGGAGCCACGAAACTGAGTCACTCGCGTCGACTAGTTAGGCCATAGGTCCATGGTTAGGCATGAATAAATTTAAATAGTCTTCCCTAACTAATAAAACGGGCCTAAAATATTTAGAATAGACCCTAGTAAGACTAATGTTGGCAATGGCAAAAACAATTAAGCTAAGACCAGATGGCATACATACAAATACAACAAAACTTTAACTTTCCAGTAGGATGGCTCAGGCCTCGCCTGGAGTCTGGTAGTAGGCCTAGCCTAGACTAGTAGAGGCTTGGCCTATTTTTAAGTTCTTACTTACAGAGGCCTACCTTTTAACAATATTTTACCCTAAAGGCCTAAATCTGTGTAGCAGCTAGTGGTGAGCAAGGTTCCAAGTAGGCCTATAGCCTACGGTTATCAGTCCATGTCGTTCTCAGCAGGCCAGAACTATTATACTAACTGTTTTAATTC
>NW_022735704.1:102291-107180 GCF_011630105.1 Anneissia japonica | reverse complement strand
CTGCACTACGCACCGTAGCCTGAAAAAGCCTAACTTACCCCGCGACGTAAAATCCATAAATCAATTATTCGCCTAGCGCCCATACAAAGACGTGGGAAAACGCACCTATAATCTTTCAAAAATCCGGTTGGTAAAAAAAAAAAATTATAAAAAATATGAAAAATTACGATAATATAGGCGATCAAGGTGTCATTTTCGAGCTCTTGACAAGATGGATCTCAACGTCATGATTGCGCATGTCGCAGGGAAACCAAAAAGTTCGAAAGTTCAACGGTCATGTCAGGGTTCGTTTTCATTTTTGTAAACAACCAAGATGGCGCTGACGAAGTTGATAGCCACGTTTTTTTTTCAGCCACAAAAAACATTAATTTTACGTGGAAATATGAGGATATAATAACCAAAACTGGTACAGTATGTATATTGTATATATTATAGGAAAGTGTCAGATTTGTTACTTTTTGAAAAAAGTGTATTTTTAGACAATTTTATTCATCAGTGTTGACAGCGGCGCCTTCCCGTTCAAGGGTATCATATTACAAAAATAACATCATATTTCATATTTTTAATTACTCTAATCATTCAAGTTAATTAAAAAAGCACCAAGAAACATTTTTTTATAAAAATTTTTGATATTTTCTCGAATATTTAATGAAAATACATGCACACATTACTGCACATACGTTTTTTTTTTAATTATTGTTAATTAATTAATTAATTAATTACTGACGATAATTAGAGAGCGCTTAAAGCGCTTATGGGACTGAAAGGGAGCCGCAATCGCACTGGATTTAAAATAGGGAAATTTTTACCGAGACTGTGGGTAACATTCCAATGGGTAAACTTCTGTCGTTCGCACTGGGATTTTTGGACGTGGTTAGTTTTACCACAGGCCATGGTGAAACTAACCATTCGTACAGATTCAACTATTGGGGGCGCTAAATCGTAATTAGAACTGCTATATTCAAGATTGCCTCCGTTGACGCTCACGTACGACAGATCGTAACAAGCTAAACCGCCGGGTTCTCCTTCTTATTGTGACAGTGTTTCTTTGGACTAGGCCCACATCATGTTGTATTTGTTGATAATCGCGATGGATTGTCTCACCAAGACCTAGCACATTTATTAATGCTCCATATAAATCGGCCATTGAAACAAACCGAGTAAACAAGTGAAAAAAATGACAAAATTACTCAAAATCAGACACTAGCAAACACGTGCGAAATTAATCAAGATGTTTGTGTGTGACGTTTTATTCCAGGTCACAGCTCATGCGTAATTGCCTGACAGCCTGCGGAAGGTCATTTACTGTGATGACTTGGGAAGTTTAACCGACTCGTGCTGTTCGCATTGGACTTTCCTGCTAGGTAAAACTAACCTGGTCAGTTTTCCTGGGCAAGCGGGACTCGGGTAAGCTTGGGTAAGTTTCCTGTCAGGTAAACTTCCTGTGCTGTTCGCACTGGACTAATTATGGTAAAACTAGCCAACGTGTTGGTTAGTTTTACCAAAAAAAGTCCAGTTCGATTGTGGCTTTAGATCTCTATGGTTGCCGAAAATCGCCGATAGAAAAAAAAATTGTTGGCGCTTCATTTTGAATACATAATGATATAGTTATGTGATGATGATGAATTTTACTATTATAATTGTGTCATTTCCGGCAATCTACAGGTACTAATTCTTCAAATTTCTGCACGCACCTCCTACCGCCAAATCCTGCATCCGCCCCAGCTTATTTTAAATAGTAAGATAGCATACCGACCACTAGCGATAATACTACTTTGCGCTGTATCGGTAAAACTGGAGATACTGTCTTTGAGAGCATGCGTTCTTTAAATCAAACATATAATGTGTTTAGGTTATGTGATGCGAGTATAATCTAATATGTTAGGAACATGTAATTTCAAAATACCTGATTTTAAAATACAATTTATTTAGGTGAAGTAATGCAAGTATTAGGTTATATACATAGGAGAAGGTAATATCACCATATTGTGAAGATATCATATTCAATGTATATAACATACAATATTCCATCTCTTACTTTACTATATTTTATCGCAAAATCTGAAGTTAAAAATACTGTCACGGAATATACAATCTATAATAAACATTGCTCGTTCCTGGTGTTCTGTTTCAATATTCCATTCCTGAAAAATATATTTAACATAGACCGTATTATTGAATGGCCACAGATTAAAAAGTATCTCATTCGCCATCCAGCACGCCAAAAAAAAAAAAAAAATAATAATAATAATCAGAAGAGGGTATCTCTGGCAGTCTATAGTCATGTGCGATATTATTTCTATATCAAAATCGTGACATCAGACACTTTAAAAGAATAAAAAGAACTCAGATTCCACCTGGAGCTCGAATCACCACAATGCCTTCATCAAGTGGTATGACATTTGCCATGTATGCTAAAAGGCCCGGTTGAAGTCAGGGTGGAGACCGACTTTTTTTTCTTTCTTTGTCAGGTTCTTCTGTTTCGTTTCAATATAGACAGTAAATGTATTCTGGTAATGTATTCTCCTGCATTGTTTTATTTTATCTAATTTTCCCCTTGTTTGCACTTTTGTCTGAATGATTATATTACTTTAACATATTTTATATATGCTAGAAATATATTTTTAGTATATATTTATATTTAAGTCGGTGTTCGGCTTTGATTAGTTTTCTGTAAAGATACCTTATCAACCTTTGTCAATTTATTGATTTTTATCTATTAATCTGTTCTGTTGCCAATGAATTTAAAGTAGGCTATATAAACATAGGATATTTCTCAATATAAAAACAATTGATTCAATACACACCTCTTTCAAATCACCAGCTAAAGCGGTATATTTTTGTTCCGATGGTTGAGGAATTTTATGAAAGGCATTGATGACATCAGTAATTAACATCGTGCAATTGAGTCCTTTAGAGCAAGGCAATTCAACTAATGAACTCATCAACATCCTCAACAATTGCCTGGTCCCAACTCTTAAGTGCTGCCTTCCTGATTTAAATCCACATAAATCATTCTGTAGGTTAGCCTATAGAATAAGAATGTCAGACATTTTTTTAGAATGGGGGTTTCTGATGCGAGTTGGTAGTATCAGATATATACACTCCTAATGCAATTTTATAACTTTCTTCAATCAATAACTTATATAGTGATAATTTTGGCAACATTTAATTCTAAGCTGTGATTGTCCCAGAAGAGATACAAATAAAAGAAGTCTAATAATTATAAATTTCCCTAACAAATCGTTTACTGTGTTTCAGCCCCGTTCTGCTGAGAAATTTAACCGTGTTTTTAAATAATTGTTTAAATAAATAACCAGTTAAAATCTTGCTTTTGGAAATATACTGAGAATGTTCACTCATAAACAGTTAATAAATATTTACTAATAAGGAAACTGAGTAGGCTTAGTATGTGGTTTGAAGTTGTCACCATGTACCTGATGTACACTGCCCCACCATGACAAAAGGAAGTAACTGACAATTTTTTAAAAACGAGTTTTTTAAGTCACTATCAAGGAACTAATAATTTGAAATATATTGATATATTTGAGTATGTTCAAATCCCACTCATTAACAAGTAATTATCAACACGAAAAGAAGTAAGAGACTAAAAATACAGTAAAAAACACCGAAAAAGGAAGCAGGGGACATATCGGAAGGCGGGGAGGAAGCACAGCCGGTCGGACGGGTACAGGTAGCACATGGAGGAAAACGAAAACTGAATTCAAGTTTAAAAGTGTCATTTTTGGTCATCAACAGGTGCCACAGACAAAATAGAGATATATTGGCCTTAAATCGCTGTTAATAGAGATATATATCTCTATTATTGTTAATTATATATCTCTACTTGCTATTAAATGACATTTCGACCCCTTTTTCACGTTCACCTAAATCCTCCTGATATCATTGTGATTGTTTTTTTTCGAATAGGGGCAGGTGGGTAAGTATAAGATAGATACTCCTAATTCAGTTTTATTCTTCAATCAAATATTCAGTGATAGTTTTATTCAACATTTTATTTTAAGCTTTGGTGGTTCCAGAAAAAATACACATAAAAGTTATTATTAACTGCGTTTCATTATGGTTTCTGAATAACTGTTTAAATAACTAACCAGTTAAAACCTTACTTTTTGAAAATACTGAAAATATTCCGTTTCATAAGTAGTTATTAAATATTTACTTATAAAAAAACTTCAGCTCCCCGTATTTCTCGACTGAGACGTCAGTGGGAGCTGTAATTTGTATGGCAAGGAGATTGTGCAACCCTTCATTCGTATTAAGGGAATTTACGCCCATAAACTTTGTAGTTATTAATATTTTGGTTATAATAGGAAATATTCATTTTTTGGTAACGTCACACTCACATTAGTTAGTATGCATATGTCATAAGCTATACGTCACCTTTTCCTGGTAAGGCAAACTTTCCCGGTGGCGTGCTTTTTTCATGGATAAACAAACGCCACTGCTTTGCACATGGATGCCTTGCCCAAGCCAGGGCTACAAGAGCCGCATTGTTAGCATTGTATAATACTTAAACAAGGTATCTCTGCAAATTAATTATTCTTAGTTATTTTTGTTTTCTTATTTTAATTTATTTCTTCCGAAAGTGTACTCTCTATCACATATAATTCCACTGTCTTAGTTAGGCCTAGTCTTATGCCTCATCGTCCCCCGCTACACAGTACATCAACAGCCCCTCTCCCATACAGTACAGACGTTTGCTAGGTAACAACGTGATTGCACCTTCCTTCCCAGGTGTTCATGTAACATTGACATAATTGTTAGCTAACCAGTTGTGTGTATTTCTTTGTGAAAATGAGTACCGCGGCGTACTCATTTTCACAAAGCATTTGCATCCCCTCTTGGAAAGTGGGATTTGAAATAATTGT
>NW_022735704.1:97618-101789 GCF_011630105.1 Anneissia japonica | reverse complement strand
TGAAATGCTCAAAATGGCCAAAAACGTGCTCTAATTTAGTCAAAAAGTGATTTTGAGCATTTTAAAAATTTGACGCACGCGTGCGCGCGCCTTATGAAGCGCACGCGTAAAATTCAACATTAACCCAAAGTTAATGCTCACTTAATACGATTTCGAAATGGCAATTGGTTAGGCTGATATGATCGATAAAGTAAAAACGCAAAATTGCGCGTAGATGACGTCACGCATGACTGAGCGCGTTTAAAAGCTTACCATGACTATTCCAGACCAAGCTAAATGTTCGCCGACAGCGATTGTGGGTAAACTCGTGGTATTTTTTGAGATATCGTGCGAACAGAAAAGGGGGAGAAAGAAAGAAGAACTAGATTTGAACTCGTCACTGAGGACGAGGAAAGCCTGGTTTCCTGTCGACGTAAAAGTCAGAATTTCTTGCGTTTCATACGTTTCTTACGATTCTTACGACTGTTACGAGAAGTTGGGCAAAATCAGCCGCGTCTTGATCGTGTTGGGCCGCAGACAAAATAAGCCGGTAACGATTCTTACGCCTAGTTGACTTTTCAAACCTCAAGCTGAAATTCCTGCACTAACGTTGTTACAGGCTCCTAGCGTCAAGTTGAAAATTGTCTTTGCGATTGCGTTGTGATGCCTGTTTTGCTCATTAAAAATTAACCCGCGAAATTCGCATTTTCTGCGGCTTCCTGGTTCTGTTTCCAAGAGCAGTGGTGTGCAACAATGGTGATCAGCAGGATGCGTATCCTTCTTGCAAAGAAGCTTCTTTGTTTTCGCTTGTTAAAAAGAAGAAGACAAACAAACCAGAAGAAAAGAACGCATAGATTCCAGACAAGAAGAGTGCTGCAAGAAAGAGTACACCTTGGGCAGTTTCACACTTTGTTCAAGACATTGATGAACCATGACAGAGAATGGTTTTTCAGGTACACGTAGGCCCCTTATTTTTCTTTACTACTATTAGTACTAGCTACTGTATTAGGCCTAGCCTACTAGGCCTAGTATTACCCTGTCATAGGCCTACCTACTTATTATATTAATAAATAAGGAGGTTAGCTAGGCTAGGCCTATAATGGTCTGGGCCAGGGCCTAGGCCTGTAAGCAGGAATTCTAGTAGCTTGTGCCGGCCAAGCATTATTTAGCCTATAGGCCTACATATATATAGATAGGCCTAGGGTAGGCCTAGAAAAGAGATCCTTTCGGTCGTGCTCCATTTTAGAACTGGTATAAATAGAGGTCTACATCTAATTATAATTCAGTCATTAATTGGCTTGTGGGTGGGTGGGGTTAAGGAGGGTGTAGGCCCTATATGTAGTTTTAGGCTAGTCCACCACAGACTCAAATATTTAACACACACGTCACTAGTTTAGAGTATAAAAGTGATTATTTAATCAATAAACATTTATTCGTAATTGTCCAAATTCAGTTAAAATCAATGTATTTTGTGGTATTGCATGCTGTGTTTCATGAAGAAGCTATTTTGCTATTTCTATTTTCTGCTGTTGTGTGATAATTTTTTTAAGTAATTTCTGCATCTGTGTGGTTGCACATCACTCTATGTGGTTTTAGTAAGGACTGTAGGAAAGGCCTAGGCCAAATTCTGCTGCCAGCTTGTTTATAGGGTCCAGATCTGTCAGTTTTGTGCATTTTTTTTTAATTTTAAGGCTGTCTATTTTAAAGTTCATTAAGTTGAGAACACACAAAAAAATGTAGTCATTGTGTCAGTATTTTTTTTGAAAAAAATAATTTATTGGCTACATAAACATCATCTACTCACTATAAAGGTCTCAAACCTGTTAAACAAATTGTCGTCACACAAGAATAAAAGCTACTTAAACATAGGAAAATAGTTACTGTCATTGACACGGTTTCCTCCCCAACCCCCTTTATGTATTTTAATGATGATCACCTAAATTATTTACGTGGAACATAGCATAAATGTTTTACAGTGCTGTACAGCATGTTGCTCAGTAACAGACTAGAATGAAAAAAAAACAAAGAAAAATATGAGGAAACAGCACCATATAGATTGCATTTTTAACTCTACATGTTTTAGCACCAAACACAAGATTGTTAGTAGCATTATTAAATTGGGGGGGAAAAAACAAAAGGATAACATGCAACTTTAAAACAAAAGGATAACATGCAACTTTAAAAATACTTTTTTCTTTTTCAGTTTATCGTCCGATGGAATAAATTAAAACAAAAGTTAAAATTTGAATTGCCCAATAGTAATCATAAAAGTTATTTAATGGTGCTAAGTTTTTTTTTTTCAATGTCGTTCATTACTATAATGATTATAATTGATTTATATTTTTCTATGTTTTATTGGTTCCATCGGACAATAAATCATAACAAATCTCAAACTGACTTCAATCAATCATAATATTTCAATATTATGTTGCAGTGTACTTAGGGCTACAAAACATCTATTGTTTCTTGTTGTAATCATTAAATAACATTAGTATTTTCAGTTCCATGTCACCTCTGTCCTCTTCTTTCAATTTCCGCATTTTATTTGCAATCACTCGGGCAAAAGTCAATTCTTCATCATCAACAGCAATCGGGCTCTTTATAAATTCAATTAGTTCTTTGTCAATTTCTTCATTCTGTGAGATAGGAGTCATTATCATTATAAAACATGAAACACAACCTATTACTAATTTTACTAATCTTTGTCGCAAAATAGTAAAATTTATGTTTATTGATAATTTTTATCATACAGTAACATACAGGTACAACCAAGTTCAAAGATGTATTTTTCTTTCCCAGTGAATAATATGAACGGTATATGAAAATAATAAATTTGTTTAAAGCCCTTAGTAATTTTTTACAGCATTTAAAATCTAATACATTTATTATGTTAATTAAATTCAAGATATATAGTATACTGTATATAATTCTTACATTTGCCTTTTCTGGGACATTCTTCTTTGCTTTTTTTGTCCACGCCTTCCTAATAGCTGCTGAAATAAAAAAAATTATACTATAACAAGCTGTAGTGACATAGGTATTTTATTTCTATGTATTTTATGCACTAAATGATGTTCAGGGTTTGAGCAAGCCAAATTATTAAATTGGGTAATTGATTATGTAAAACATGCTTTGAACAGTTATACAGCCCAAAATCTTTAACGATTTTGCTAACCTGAATAAAATCATTTAGCAAAATTCAGCTGTTAAGAATATTAGTGCCCAGTGTTTTTAAGCTGTTGTTATCCAAATAGCCAAATCCTAATAAAAGCTAAATCAATTGAAATACATTTTAACAATTCTTATTCTTTTGTTTCCATTTGGCTAATCATACTGGATTAGCCAAATTGCTAAATATTGTTTTTAGCCAGCCTAAAACCCTGCGTCACAGTTCCTATTTGGTCACTGATGGTATATCACCTATCAACGATAATGGTCCTGCTAATAGTGATTGTGACAAATTTGTTGCAACCTGTAAATGAAAAATGAAAACTAAATTCTAAACTGGTATATATTTGTGTGGCTGCCTAAAGTAACCCAAGTGTACTGTAGTTTAAAATATACTGAACTTACGATTTTGTTTGTCTGCCATCCTCTTCTTGGATGTTTCTATAATTAAAAAAAATTCCAACAAATAAATTAAGGTTGTAAGAATGTAATACCATAAAAGTAATTAAATAAAATTATACAATTTATTTCACAAAGTCACATTCATATTTACATACAGTATGTTTTATTACAATAGAAAAGGTTTCGCCTATAACAATTAAATGAAAACATGAAGGAATTAAATTTGAAGCAGTGCTTTTAACATGTAACATTTCAAAAAATACTCAATATAATTAATTAAGTTCAAAAAAGTAATATATGCTATAATAACTGATTATACTGCAATACCTTTTAATTGAAAAATTTGAATGATTTTGTAATATAAAAGACATAAAAATAATACAGCTCTTAATTTACTTGCACAATATTTCTGAATTTTATTACTCCCAAAGCACTTTTAATGTAAATTTTGGTAATTTACCTGCGGTATCTTTAATCTGATTCGTTTCTTGGAAATCAGGTGGATTAATGGCCTCCTGGCTATTGTCATTTTCATCATCATTGACTTGACTGCTGCTGGCAACATTGTCGTCATCATCATTTAAGCTCGGATAAGAATCGTTTTTGTCTTCGTCTGTTGGAT
>NW_022735704.1:88632-96129 GCF_011630105.1 Anneissia japonica | reverse complement strand
ATTCATTTACCACTTATTTTGTACAGTATTTTTTTTTGTCTTGATGTTACTTTTGATGTTAGTTTTATATTGTCTTAAAGGGAAAGGGATATTTGCATTTCTGCGGAAGAGAAGAGAGAATGGTAAAATTGCCAGGGAGGGGAAAAAAGAAGGGATTAATTTACCCTGTTTTGAGCTGGTTTTAAGTTTTTAATTTGATGTGGCTTGCAATAAGTAATTGTTCTTTTAGTTTTGTGTTAGATACACCCGATGTAAAAATCCAAATTACTATTATATTATTATTACAGAAAAAAACCCAGAAAAACAGTAAAGTGATATATAAACCAAAATTAATATAAAAATATGTAAATACAATATAATATTGACAGAAGTGATAAGGAAATATCCTTTGGTTGAATCCAGGCCTGAGAAGAAACACTTTATATAATGTCATGGTGTACAACTGAACATGAGAATGGTTGATAAGATACAGATTATTTACTATTTTACTATTTAGATTCAAATTAGCTACTACTTTCTGTTGGGAGAATAACAAACACCCCCTTCCTCCTCAGCTATTAAATATTTAGAAACCATAATGCCTTAGAAAAATAAATTTTAAACATAGCAACATAGCAAGTTTTTTTTTTCTTACAAAGCCTGAAATAAGAATGGAAGTGTAGTTTGTACAAATAAATTTATTAATATTAAGTATTACTGTGAATTTTTTTTTTATATATAATCTGTTATACGATTATTATTGAATTATATTTAATTATTACTGGTAATAATGAGCCTGATGCAAAAATGATTTACCTTCTGTGTCCGGCTCAACCATGATGTCTACCTGCTGGGTTTCGTTGAGCAGGCGCAGACATTCATCTTCAGGCCGTGCCTCCTCTTCAACACTCTCATGGGTCTTTCGATGTGCTATGTGGCAAATCAGCCATCGCATATGTTGCCACTCTGCTGCAATCGGTAGCAAGTCATCCCTACCGACCCCACTACGAACCGTAGAGCGGACTTTCTTGAGGTGTCTACATTGCATAAAATAATATTTATATACAGTACAGTACTATGTGAATTACATCAATTAAATTGTTTTTGTGTTTGCCGAATAATAATAGTAATTTTACTAATGATAATAAGAAAAATACAATAACTGACTATAACAATAATATGGTATTAAAAAGCATCAAAGAGGGATTTGAACTCCAACATAAAGTTCGAATCAACCGTTTTGCTGGACTTTCCTATTTCACCATATTTTATTCCACTTGGATAGAGAGATGAGCGATTTTTATTTATTTTTCTTATAAACACCATATAAATATTTTTAAAAAAGTAACTGTTACCTTGCAAATGCTGTTCGCCTGACATTATAAAGACGCTGGCATTCTTCGACGCTCAGCTCCATTTCTTTAGCCACGGCTTCCCAGGCATTCTTTTTCTCTCTCTTTCCATGTTTGTATGCGGCAACATGTTTGTCATATAAACACCTGTATAATTGAACTGTCTCCATCAATTTTACTTCTGCAGAGGAAGGCATTTTTCTTGAAAATGAAGTTCACTGCAGTTTTTAGTGTTTGCCAGACCCACGCCCATACACCCATTCCCGTACACATTGCTACGTACTGTACACGGATTGGACAAAAACAATAAGAAAATAGTGTGCTACCAGTGGGGAACTTAGAATTGTTTATCTCCGTATCTTGCTGTTGTGACTTTGTCGGACAGTACCGCCGAATTAACTATGACTTTGCTGGACCCGATAATTAGCGCGGTAAAATATCAAAGAGATGCAATTCTTGGTAATGTTGATCCTGATGTTTTAATCCGCAAGTCATCAGTTGGGCTTATACTGTTAAATTTATTTTGATCTCACTTTTTAAAATTTTAATTCTGAATTGGACTACGGTAACAGAAAAAAGTAGTAGACATAAGTTAAAAAGAAGAATACTCTGTAAATTCAAATTAAACAGGCAGTTTAAACGATCAATAATGGTTAATTCTGTCAATTGCATTTAACATGATGAGGTCTATCATATTATTAAGAACACACTACAGAAAAGTACAATCGAAAATCATAGGCCCATTATAGTCATTTTATTTCTTTTTTCTTTTATTTTGCATCACCATTAAAGTGCATACAAGATAAATTATATGTTGAAATGTTGAGGAAGGAAACATTCTTAAACCAGAGGATCTACTAATAGTCTTAAATAAAACAAAGACGGAAAACTCGGAGAGGGAGAAATTTTGAGATTTAACGTTTCAATCTATTTTATCATTATCAAGAATACTGATGAGAAAATCTCGCCAATCAAAATGAGGTAATTAGGATGAGGTGTGTCTTACATAAAGTAGATCACTTCTTTTTTACGAATGAACAACAAATGTATGAAAAGCCTGGGAATGCTAGCTGGATGAAAGTCTCATGAAATGAAATAAACAATAAGTTAATCCAGTGAAATATACATTAGGAAATGCTTAAATAAATGTCCTAATTACCCCTGCCTTACTTAATTAAACATTTTAAAAATACAAAGGCCAAAGTTCAAACAAATTTTTAAAAAATGAAAAATAAACTGAAAAGCAAAACACAAGAGCATTAATTAAAAGAAAATAGTCTAGTACCGGCGCACAATTGAATAGTTTACTCTGTTCTGGCATTGGCTATATCATTGTCAGTGGACAGTGAATTGTAATGCTCATTGGCTACAGTACCACAACAACCCAGATTCACATTTCGTCTTTGCTGGACCCGATAATTAGCGCGGTAAAACATCAAAGAGATGCGGATCTTATTTTGGTTCAACTATTAAGTCATTGTTTTGGATTTGAAGCAACTGAAAATCATAGCTCATGTATAATAGGTTAAAATTATGTTAAACTTTGCAAGAAGTAAACTGAAGTTCAAAAAGAATTATAAGGCCTAGGCCTGCTCTAAAAATAAAATTTCGCTGTCCATTCAGATTTGAAGGAAATTTGCAGGGCGAGGCGCCGTTATTACTAGACCTACTAGCAAAAAAAAAAAAAAAAAAGAACCTACAGTACAAATGAAAACATCGTATGGACCTAGCCCTATGTATAATACAGTCCTAGCCCTATGTATTATACAAGTGTCCTTTTTTCCAACCGTTTATTAGCCTAGATTATAACTAGAACGACTCAAACTTGATGAAATATCAATTTTAAGTCAGTTGTGAGGCCAGATTCATCGAAACTTGCAACAATTTTATAAGTGTGTGGTAAATATATACCGAAATACATATACCATTTTCAATTTTCGCTTACGTTTCTTATGAAAAGTTGACTTCAAGTCAACTTTTCATAAGAATCGTTAGAAACGTAACGTAAGCGAGTTCATTCAAGAATATTCGACAAAAACGCGGTTTCCTGTCGATTTGTGATAAATCGACGCATCAGACAGATATTCAACTCGTCGGTTTCCTGTCGAGCATTGCTTTACGACGATTTTGCTTTGCGTTACGTCGATTTCACAACGTATCAGTCGCAATCGGTTTCCTGTCAAATCGTATTTTGTTACGTCAAAACGACGTAGTCGTAAGTAAATCAGCCCTCTTACGTCGACAGGAAACCAGGCTTTACTCTCCATAACACAGCACCCCTAGTTCCGTCACCTCTGGTTTAGTTTATCACTAGTTTATCACGTATGCGTAATCCAAGATTTAGCTGCCGAATCCCGCCGAGTGATGAACGGTGAATTATTATATTATCTCTTATGGTAGCAACAGAGCAACTGGGTAGCAACAGGTTGTGCTGCCACCAAGAGTTTAGTTTTCGGGAACCTTATAAGGCATGGAGGAATAACCTCCATGTTATAAGATAGGGAACTTGAAACGGAAGAGCATAAACGGGAATAAGAAATTTCCTCGGCTACAGCGGATTGGTTCTCGAACGAGATAACCATAACGAAAGCTCTCGATTGTTTGTAAAACGTGGTGGTTGTAATATTTTTATCTTTCAAACTTTGTCAAAAAGCGGGGCAATTAGGCGTCCTGGTTCTAGTGGGTACAAAGGCCCAGGAAAAAATGGCCCCAAAAGACAGGTATTTAAAAATTGCCCCATGGGGAAAATGTAGTAATATATATATTTTTTTAATCTTCCAACTACTAAAATGCTGCAAAATGGCAAAAATTGAATCAATAAATCAACATAAATCATGATTTTTTTTTAAAGTCAAAATAATTTAGTTTTTAAAAGAATCAAATATCAAATAAGTTGCCATTTATATTACTTTTTTTCAGTAACTATATAGAAATTAATAACATAGTTCATTCATTGAACAAAAAAAGATATACATTTTTAACTTTTAAATATAAAACTCATAATGTGAATAATTTGTTTGGGTTGTTTTTAAATTAATAATTTAATCAATCAATATAATTATTATGTTTGTTTTTCAAGTAAAATAATTTAATCAATCGATAGATTTTGTTGTTTTTTAAACAAATTTATTTATTTTTGAAGAGATGATTCTATCCTTTAAAAATTTGTTAATAAAAATTACCAAAATGTTATTAGATCTTTATAGTAACAGGTTTTTAGTTAAATTCCTACAAAAATGGATTTTAAAACTCATTTAACAGTCTTTTTTATTTTATATTTTAACAAAATGTTACTATACTAGATCTTAAATTTATATTTTAACTTACTGTATATTAACAAATAAATCTAGATTAAGTTGGTAGTTTACAGTTATTTAAAAAAAAGGTGTTATAATTTCACTTAAACAAATTAAACTAATACTAATATAAGTCAATAAGGTATGTATTTAGTTTATAATTTTATTACTTAAAATATAAATTAAAACTTTATTAATAAACAATGAAGGTACTCTGTATCTATTTTCTAAAATAACTAAATTTTTGCTATTTTGCAGATTTAAGTACAGAAATCAGTTTTATTACTAATTTTTATCATTGAGGGCCATTTTTACCTACCTGTCATTTGGCGTAATTTTTACCGGGGCAATTTTCTCCGGGGCCTTTTTTTCAGAGGCCAATTTACGTATACATTCCCCCGTAGTATGAGTCGTCTATCCTACACAAATCAGGCAAATTCTGGCATAGTACACCCACTCACACACACGCAAACACAGTCCTAGCCTTGTGGTATCTGTTTTTATGATGTTGTAGGTCGTACACTATTAATTGAATCGCGCTCGAACCCCTTCCCCACTTCCCCCCACACCCTCGCGGTCAGTACTAACCTCAATTATTTTGTTGCCGTAAAACTTAAAGTAAGTAGATATCTTTTGAGCCCATTTTTCAGTCTCTGTATTCCAGCAATCTAGCTTTTCTTCACCATATTCAATATTACTTTTGAAGATGTTTAGGCCGTTGCAATCTACTACCGGCAATGTACTGGTGCAATGTTTTGCTGACAGCATAGTTGTTTGACCTTAGAAATGATTGGCAAAATCAGTCAGTAAATATAGTAAATTTAATGTGAATTCAATAAAAGTCTACAGGACACCACGATCACTGACTTGGTTCTTTAATTCCATACCCCGTTTACAGTGAAGCCACTATAATATATAGCTGAGCTCTCATCAGCTTCAATACATTAACACAGCATAGTAAATTTAAACACAAACAAACACCCCAGCTACATGTAACAACAGAATAGCATAAAACTTATTGCAATTAGTATCATTAAATCATCGAATACTAAGAAAGAATACTCGGAAAGAATAAAAATAATATCTCAATCATTACAGTATTAGGTATGCAAGTATTAGGTATACAATACAGCCAAAACTGCAATGCTAATACATCAAAACAATACCGCAATTACAATCAAGGGGACCATCTCAATCACACACTAGTAGTATTATCTAGTGCATTTAACTAATTATAAACGTTGTCTTGAGGCGTATAACATGTTCAAAACTTTTATATCAATCAGCGTCTCCAACAAGCGTAGCCCTAGTTACCCACACTTTGCGGTATAGGTATTACTGTATTATCCTCTCTGACCTTATAATAACGATTGTTGCAAACATTGTAAATGTGGGATCAGTGGAGTAACGAAGGGGCCGAAGCTCGTTTTGTGATGTATTTTAATGTCTTTTGTGGCACAGATTAGTTCTTTAACCCTTTGAAGTCGAGGTCCGTATACTATACGGACCAATTTTCTGTCGCAGGAAGCGCGCTCCGTATACAGTACGGAGTGACGTTTAACGCTGCTACCCTCTATTTAATGGGTCACTTAGGGGATTTCCCTATTGTTGCCGCAATTCAAAATGGTCAAAAGAAAGCAGTCATTTAGCGTCAGTCACGCGCTTACGGTTATTTTAGCAGACGATGAGAGTGGGGATGAAAATATCGATCTCGGTGAAGATATATATTATTCTGCAGTAAGTAATGACGATTCAGGTGATGATGACACCGCTACTAGTAGTGTATTAACTGACATAAGCCCTAGGTTTAGCTCTAAGCACGAGGAGGAAGTGCTTAGTTTATGGGTAAAAAAATACCCCTTTAGGCCCCTGAATTGCAATTTTTTGGGCACTTGTTTATTTAACGTTATTTTTCATAGTTCGTTCTATTAAACAGTGTATGCACAAATGACTTTGAAAGGCAATTACTCAAAATCCTGTTTATCTTGACTCTAAGAGTACTGTACTTTCACTTTCCAATAACTTAGGCTTGAAATGAATTTGAATGAATGACCTCTCATTTTAAAGATCACATACTCAGGTATCTGAAAATACCATTAACTTGAATTTCAATTTTTGCTACATCTTAGCCATTTTGCCCCAACATGCCCCATATGTTCTTTACTGTACGGAAGAATGCTGTTTAAGGATTTTTTTGTGCTCGGACAGAGTTTGAGGCAAACGTCAACGAAATTTTATAATTCCAACGAATTGAAACGATCTACTCCTTTTTCTATATTTTCCTCAAGTTTTTAAATATTCAAAAATCTGTATCTCATTAACCGCTTTTTATCTCATTGACCGAGTTTTTTGTTGAAATTTAAGAATTATAAAACGTCTGTATTTCTATTGGCAATCATGTATTTTTTACTTTAATTTAGTCTTTTTTAATTGTGTGTTTTAAAAATACAATTCGGAAATACAGAAATGAATGTAAAATTTTACTGTACGTTTTTGTTTGTCTTGTGTGTGGTCATCCCACTTTTATTTCATATAATCAATCATTTTACAAAATCAAACATAAATCTTAACTACAGATACGATATTGCAACTTGCAATATTTCTTTGCCGTAATAATTTCAATTTCAAGCGGTTTTTTTTAAATTTTTATTGTATTTTAAAAGCCTATTCAATTAGATATAACCTATCTCATCCAATGTTACGCTGTCTTAAGCAGTATTATGTTTTAAGTTTATGCAGTCCACCCAATAGTGCGAATCATTTCCTTAGTCATCATGCGCAGTAAATAATCGCATTTTAGGCGAATTCGTCTGAGGAAAAAAACAACGGCCTACCCCATTAATCCATGGAACTGTTTGCCTTTTTGGGAA
>NW_022735704.1:82774-88523 GCF_011630105.1 Anneissia japonica | reverse complement strand
GTGTGTGTGTGTGGGATGTGTGTGTGTGTGTGTAGAGACCTTATTTTGGTCTCAAATTATTCGTAACATACATGTATCTAATATGCTCCTAATGCAACATATTGTCCAAAGTGTGACTGGAAATGACATTTCTGACCTCAGTAACTTTGATAACCAGCAAATCCATCAGAAAATACCGTACATGTTTCTATACAGTATGTATTTGTCTTATAGTGAACAGAATTGATATTTGTTAACCTTTGACGTTAGATACCTTGAAATATCCACAACTTCCCAAATGTAAAAACTTGATTATGGTCTGAAATGCCAGAATAACCGTCACTGAAAAATGTGTAGATAAAATGCCGAAAATGATTGTTTTGATCTCTGACCCTAGTAATCTGCCCATAGATACCATTTTTGTTTTATTAAAACAAGAAAAAAATGTTTATTCTACCTAGGATACTGCAGCGGCTCTAATAATATTAATGGTAATATATATATATAACGCATAATGCACGGAAGAGCTTTTGCGCGCTTCACATTACATAGGCCTATAACATATTAAAGAAATACACAAACAAAACAAAAATAAAAATTAGGGAAAAAATGGCACAACTAAATGAATAAAAGAATCTTTGAAGGGTCAACGTCACCACCCTAACCAATACCTGATGGGCTGATATATTCGCGAAGACTGTTCCAGAAGTAAGGTGATGCAAAAGTGAAGGATCCATTATCATAAAAAGTTGTGTTTGGCTTAAGCACGCCGATCCTTTACTGTGAGAATGATCTTAATCTACGTGTAGAGCATCGAATTGTAAATAATTGTCTGACATAACTTTGAACCTCAATGTGAATACTTTGCATTTCAGATTTCGTGGCTTGGAGTCATAAAAAATATCTGTCAAGTATCAACTCGTCTTTTGAAGAAAGCATCCTTTAAAATTAAGTTATGGTTAACATAAAGCTATTTTCAGCTATGGACACCATCCTGGTATCCCGGAGTCTAAGATTTCAGGGATGTGGTTATGGCTCACCATGGAGATACCTTTATGGGCTGACAAATAAAAGAATAGTCTATAATAAAGTATGGGCCAACGAAAATATATACTGAAAGACTTGAAATAAACTGTTTTAATCAACCAAATGTTTGTCAAAACATATAAGATACAATATAATTTATGATATTTTTGGTATATATATGCAATTATAATATAATAATGAAAAAAACAATAAATCAATAAGATTATATGGATCTAGACTTTTAGTAGGTGGCCATTTAAAGTAAAATGAAATTAAAATGGTGGCCACAGCAGGCGTCAGAAACTTGACACACAATTTTTTTTTTTTGCTACACATATCAAAGATATTTTGTGCCAACTTTCATTCTTTGGTAATAAAATGCACAACTGGATACCTTAGCTGCTCTAAATAGTAATCTTCACGTTCATCAAGAAGTTTCCAATTATTTTGTTTGATAAGATGATAAGAGCAATTCCACGGTCTCTTATAAAAGTTAAATTGCCTAAATCAGATTTTTAAAAATATAATGAGCCAAAAATTGTTTCAAATAAAAGTGGTAGCGACTATGCAGGTAGCCGACACCTAATTCCAGTCATCACGATCTACTGTAGGGGCCATTTTATAAAAAAATTTGCTCACCTCAGTCTCAACCAGGGTAGGCATGGAATCTACCCACCAACATAAAATCCTGTATCCGTTCGGAAGTGGGACAAGGGAAGCGGCCCTGCATGTTGCCATTGTTCGTCTGTCTTTTTAATGTTTCTAATAAATTTCATATTTAATATTGCAATATTTTAATAATGACTTGTAAATTTTTAATTGCCAATTTTTTATTTTTGTAAGCTTATATCCAGTCTTTTAATTCAGCATATGCTGCAACAGACTGTTTTGTATGTGAGCTTCCTTTATGCAATAAAATATATCCAAATATATATTAATTCCCAACTCGGAAGTGTTACAGCAGGCCGACTAAACTAAAATTCTGTAGGGGCGATATGAGGGAGGGAGCTTCTTTATGGTGGGCGTACGCCCCTCGTGCACCTCTTACGCCATTGCTCTCGCCCCACAATTTGCAGTGGCGGCGCCAGCGGGAATTTCCCCCACCCAGATAATTTTCTTGCCCCCACCAAAAAGAATAAAAACCACAATTCGTCGGGGAGAAAAAAATGATATGTATTTTCTACATATTTGTAGACTACCTATCTAAAATAGCGATTAAATAAGCCTCTATTTCCCCTAAATTGCCATATTTTTCGCCACCTGGACTACTTTCAAGACATTTTGAGCGACGCCCGACCATGCCCACTTCGGACCACCCAAGCATATTTCCCCCTAAAATTTTTTCTTGCCCCTCACTCCCTCGCCCCAGATTTCAAACGCTGGCGCTGCCACTGACATCACTTCCCCACCCAGATTTCGAAGCTGGCGACGCCACTGAATAAAGTTGTCTGACCCATAAGAATAAAAACCTACTCACTTAGAACAGCCGTAAAAATGACGGTCGTCAGAATACTAGTGCCGGTCATTTTGAACGCGTAGTTTGCTTCAGCCTAAAGTATTCAATGCAATTTAAGCACAGAATAGGCCTAATGTTATTACTGCAATGTGATGTCTTGAAGAGTAAATTCTAATGACTGATGAAATGAAGAAAGTTTTCAACTTTTTATAAGATCAGTGGGTACGCATGAACAAATTTCTTATATTTAGTAAGATTACGTACAGGTATACCTGATTAAAGAAAAATCCAGACGGGTGCAGCCCGGGTACACCTCACTATAAAATTATAGGCGTGGTTATAGTGTGCTCGAATTCAACGCCCAGGGGTAACAGTTGCATAAACAGGTACCGGTATCAAACATCAATGAAAAAAAAAACCGAATATGATTGATGAATCAATACTCCCACGCACAATTGCATATTACATCATGGGGCTAAAATTCCATCAGGTGACAATTCCATTGATTAAATATTTATGTATGTATACACACATAGAATAAGACATGAGAAAAATACCTGACCGTTTTCAAGAGGAAAAAACCTTAAATTTTGAAGAACTTAAAATGTCATTTAAAAGACATTTCAGAAGTCAGGAAAGCTCATTTCCCACATTCTAGGAATCGAAATATTTCCGGGGTAACCCTGACACCCTTTTTCTTCGGAATTCATTGATTCATTAAATCATTTTCAAGAGAGGAAAAACTTGAATTTTTAAGAAATAAAAAGTAATTAAAAGACACCTCAGAAGTCGGGAAAGCTTATTTCCCGCCTTCTAAGAATCAAAATTCCCCCCCTTTCTTTTTTGGAATTTATTGATTCATGGTAAAAAAAATTTTTTTTTTGTTACTGAAAACTACCATGCTAGATAGTCAAAATTAACTTAATGCAAACTCATATTCCTCAAATGTGCTGGGCTTCACCCCCACCTGGTGTGGAATTATAAAAGCAGTAGCCTAGTAATAGGCCTAATAATAATAATAACAATAACAATAATAAAAATAGTAACAATAATAATAATAACAATATTATTATTATTATTATTACTAGGTTTATTATTATTATTATTATTAGGCCTATTACTAGGCTACTGCTTTTATAATTCACTTAAACCGGAATTAAATGTTAGGAACCATGATTTAATCAATGGAATTGTCACCTGATGGAATTATTAATAATAATAAATATAGGCCTATTATTAGTAGACTAATAAAATCGATTAAATACGGTACACCATGCATATTTTCCCCTAAAATTTTACCTTTCACCACTTCAATCTCTCGAAAGAGTTCCGGGGAGGGCGAACCCTCCGAAAAATATGACAATTTAGGGGTTTCAAAGGCTTATACATATACATTTTCTCTCCTCGACGAATTGTGGTTTTTCTCCCCGACGCCCACCCCCATGGCCCCGGCCCTCCCGCCACCCCTGACCTTAACGGGAATATAACGCCTTTTCCACGAATCGGTAGACATCTCCAAGCTGTCTACCGTTTTGTAGAAAAGGCAGCGGTTGCGGTTAGCTCTGACCTACTTTTCATACAGAAGGAATGCCGGTAACGTAGCTTTGTTATGACACTTGACCTACCTTGGGCGTTGGATGTAAACAATACCCATTTGCCTGGTTTCTATTCTTTAAATTTTCTCACCTCACCTAATAATATTAGGTGAGGTAATATTATGGCAATTACTTAAGGGGTGTGGTAACCGAATGTGTTAAATCCATAATATGTTATTGTTGAACGTCTTATAGGTTGTCAGGAAAAATTTGGTCCGGGGCCAAAATCTGTCTGCCGGACATTTTTTTGCCCAGACCAATTTTGGCGTGACATGTGCATGCTCTAACCAACGTCCAGCAGCAGCGATAAAGGAATGTGATGATGACATTTTCCCCTAATAACACGTTGGTTATGGTTAAGATAAAGCTATTTTTAGCCATGGACACCATCCTGGTACCCCGGTGTCTAAGATTTCGGGGATGTGGTTATGGCTGACCATGGAGCTACTTTATGGGCTGACAAACAAAACAAAAACATAATAATAAAGTATGGGCCAACTAAAAAATATGTACTGAAAGACTTGAAATAAACTGTTTTAATCAAGTAAATGTTTGTCAAAAGATATAAGATACAATATAATTTTTGATATTTTTTGTATATATATGCAGTTATAATATAATGATGAAAAACAATCAATCAATAAGATATATGGATCTAGACTTTTAGTAGGTGGCCATTTTGAATTTAAAATGGTGGCCATAGCAGGCGTTAAAAACTTGACAGCTTAAAAATCTACACATATCAATAATATTTTGTGCCAACTTTCATGCTTTGGTAATAAAATGCACAACTGGATCCCTTAGCTGCTCTAAATAGTAATCTTCACGTTCATCAAGAAGTTTCCAATTATTTTGTTTGATAAGATGATAAGAGCAATTCCACGGTCTCTTATAAAAGTTAAATTGCCTAAATCAGATTTTTCAAAATATAATGAGCCAAAAATTTGGGCCGATCGTGAAATTTTTGTGTTCTAGACGCCCGAAAATAACATTTGAGGCGTTGTGGGCTATCATCTTTTTCTTTTTTCCTTCTTTTTTTTGGTTATTTTTTTACCTCCCAAAAGTGGGGGGGGGGCCGGGCCGCACCCCACTAAATCCGCCCCTGTTTCCTGCCATCTAGGAATCAAAATTTTCCCAGGGGATAATCCCCGGACCACCCTTTCTTTTTGGTATTTATCGATTCATGGAAAAAAGAATAGGCGTGCAACTACTCATTTATTTATGTATGTATACACACATAAAATAAGACATGAGAAAATTACCTGACCGTTTTCAAGAGGGAAAAACCTTAAATTTTGAAGAACTTAAAATGTCATTTAAAAGACATTTCAGAAGTTAGGAAAGCTCATTTCCCACATTCTAGAAATCGAAATATTTCCGGGGTAACACTGACACCCTTTTTCTTCGGAATTCATTGATTCATTAAATCATTTTCAAGAGAGGAAAAAATTGAATTTTTAAGAAATAAAAAGTAATTAAAAGACACCTCAGAAGTCGGGAAAGCTTATTTCCCGCCTTCTAAGAATCAAAATTTTCCCGGGGGAGAACCCGGACCCCCCTTTCTTTTTTGGAATTTATTGATTCATGATAAAAAAAAAAATCGTATGCAATTACACACATAAACACACATAAAATAAGACATGAGAAAAATTTACCTGACCGTTTTCAAGAGGGGAAAACCTTGGATTTTCAC
>NW_022735704.1:80761-82751 GCF_011630105.1 Anneissia japonica | reverse complement strand
CCCCTGTCCCCAGCCTAAAGCTGCGCCCCCCCCCCCTTTTCCGGCAGGCTGGATCCGCCCCTGATTTTAATACACAATTTAGACAGGCTCTTTATTTTCCATCTTGATAAACTACAGCGGACCAACACGATTTAAGACCATATCGTTTAACTTCTTTTCGTACTCTTACACCAAAGGGTTTACTGGGCGCGCAGCTTTGCTTAATTTTCACCAGTGATTTCACATATGTATACACATATTATAACGAATGAAAATATATTAGGCTATATAATGAGAGATAAGATATTTATCTATCATTTGGTTACAAAAAAATATGAACAACGTTATAAAAATACAAGTTATAACTACTAAATAGACGTCGTACCGATTTTGGCTTATGCAGACTATATTTGGCAGTTAATTTTAAAGCCTAAATCGGTCCGGCGGGCCGATTTTGGCCCCGGACCAATTTCCTGACATACCTATAAGACGTTCAACAATAACATATTATGGATTTAACACATTCGTTGCCACACCCCCTTACGTAATTGCAATATTAGGTGAGGCCAGAAAATTTTAAGAATAAACACCTCTAGATACTGGGAAAAGCAAGTGGGCAATTGTTTACATCCAACGCTCAAGGTAGGTCACGTGCCATAACAAAGCTAAAACCGAAAGGTCCACTGATTAATCTCAGATAAGAAAGTATACTCCAAGTATTGAAATACACGCCATCGTGTTATTGAAATAACATCAAATAACATCGTGTCATTGAAATACATGCCATCGTAACAAAGCTACGTTACCGGCTCTGACCTGTATGAAAAGGTCAGAGCTAACCGCAGCCACTGCCTTTTCTACAAAACCTTTCTACAAAACGGCAGTAGACAGCTTGAAGAGGTCACTAATAACCCAAGTCAGTGGTGCGTAACCAACATAAATAAGATAAGCTTTGAGGCTAAATTCTTGTCCTCATGTTAAAAAATTCATAGCTCCATAACGGAGGGTCGTATCACATTATTTTTTCTGGAAAACGTTCTCAAAAGACCATTCTACACCACTACTGTATATGATTGAAAAAGTGGAAAATATTTTTGACCTGAAATCAAGATGGAAAATAAAGAGCCTGTCTAAATTGTGTATTAAAATCAGGGGCGGATCAAGCCTGCCAGAAAAGAGGTTTTCACTGCAACACTGCACTGCGTAGCTGTGCTCAACCAACGCATTCTGGGAGGTACCTAGACTCGACCGACCAATCAGCGTCTACCGAAAGCTGTTTGCGATATCGTGTAGTGAATTTATGGAAATTCGGCTTTAATGGCCATTAATACAGCTCACTGACAGCCTATTTAGAAAAAGTTTCAAAATATATAAAATTTCTACTAAAAAGTGCGCTCGCTTACCCTCCAGTATGTGAACGCCGCGATTAGTTTCGATATAAAGAACAATAAGACCACTAAAAAGATATGTTGCATGGTTTTGATAGTAATTTCATATGATTTTTCATAACATAAGAATATTCAGAAACCACTAAAATTGTATAGGTAATAGTATAAATTTGCAAGGTATACAGTACACATGCACAATAAGCTGCAAGGACTTAACTAATGGCAATCAAGTAAGCGATGGGATAACATTATTCTTATAAACACAGCGCAACATAGTGAAACTTACAGAGTGTACTAATCCAAGATTCAAAACGTCTATGCAAGTGCTTGTAGTGCCGTAGCTGCTACTGAAACTTTAAACCTAAAAACAATCCACAACATACTGCATCCCTTATTACACGTCGGAAATTCTAGGAAAAATTGGCGAGTGGAGGTCCTTTAGCAAGTGCTATGTTTAACCAAAAACTAAGACTAAAATCTAGGTCAAATACACAATATTACAAATTCTATCATTATGACGATCATAATTATCAAATCATGCATGAAAAGGGTGATCAGTAATTGTCTAAGTATAGCAAATAAGAATCATAATTGGAGCATATTATTTGCCATGTCAAACGGCG
>NW_022735704.1:78310-80460 GCF_011630105.1 Anneissia japonica | reverse complement strand
TGCTACTGCACTGTAATGCATTGGCCTATTTTAATACACTACTAAGATAGGCTTTTCTTTTTCAATCTTGATTTCAGAGGTCAAAAAAATTTTTCAATTTTTTTTTCAATCATATAGTGGTGTAGACTAGTCTTTTAAGAACATTTTCCTGGAAACACTTTTTGGATACGACGCCCCGTTATGGAGTTATGATTTTTTAAATAACATGATGTCAAAAATTTCGCCCAAAAGCTTATCTTATTTCTGATGGTTACGCACCGCTGATTCGCAATGTTTGTCATCACTTCAAGATGTCTACCGATTCGTGAAATACACATTGAGGCCATTCTTTTTGGTTAAAACGATCTATCTTAAATTTGCCTTTCTTTAGTTTTGGACTATTATGTGTTTATCTAACTTAAAAGGATAAACCTAAAAATGCGCGCGAAGCGCGCAAAATATATTTTTGTGTTTTTAATTCTAATTTCGTCGGAATTGATGAAAAACCCCTAATGTGCAATTTATAGAGGAAATTGGCCTACCGTAACAAGAAATGCACGGAAAGAATTTGAGAATTTTAGGGACTTTCAGAGGATGCATTTGTCAAGGCGTGGGGAGAGATTTTCCAAAGATTGATATTTTCCCCTTGTCCCACGGTGTTTTTAATTCTACTTTCGTTGGAATTAATCAAAACTCCCTAAAATGTGCAATTTTTAGAGGAAATTGGGCCATATTAACAAGAAACGTGCGCGAAGCACGGGAAATTTGAGTTTTTAGGCACCTTCAGGGAATGAAAAGGGCATTTATAAAGGGGTGGGGAAGATTTTCCAAAGATAGATACTTTCCCCTTGTCCCCCCAGTGGTTACGCCATCGGGCAGCATAGATCAAAGGAGTTATGATATTTTTTGAAGTGGAGAAGGGGTTGCAGGGTGTTGTGAGTCTGGTCATTATGATATCTTCCTTTTTATTCTTGTCTTTATTTTCCTCTTCTCTTTTTCTTTTCCTCTTCTTTCGCTTTCCCTCCCTCTACTCTCTTTCTTTTCTCCCCCTGCCCCGACGACACTGGCTAACACCTGTCTCTTATACACATCTAAAATACTTTTTCACGCCACTGTATAATGGTATACAATAAATTACTGAAGTGATAATTCACTGAATAATTTCAGATAACATAAAAACAATTTACCTCCAAATAAGAAAACAGACGACATATTGAGATTTAATGTTTTGAACTATTTCTCATTTTTAAGAGTTTGAATTTTCAGTACTCTCGAAATAATCATATAGATCGAAACGTTGGACCTTTACGGAAGCACCTAAGTGCCATTCGACTTGACGACTTGTCAAGATAATTATGTTGTCAAGTCGACATAATATACATATCATGTCAACATGGCGAGATAGATTATCTTGACAAGTCGACATACTAAAAATGTTTTGTTGTCATGACGAGATAGGTTATCTTGACAAGTCGACATAATAAAAGTTGTATGTTGTCATGGTGAGATAAATTATTTTGACAAGTCGACATAGTAAAAATTTTATGTTGTCATGGCGAGATAGATTATCTAGACAAGTCGACATAATACATATTGTATGTTGTCATGGCGAGATAGATTATCTTGACAAGTAGACATAATATAAGTTGTATGTTGTCATGGCAAGATAGGTTATCTTGACAAGTCGACATAATAAAAATTGTATGTTGTCATGGCGAGATAGATTATCTTGACAAGTCGACATAGTAAAAGTTGTATGTTGTCATGGCAAGATAGATTATCTTGACAAGTCGACATAGTAAAAATTGTATGTTGTCATGGCGAAATAGATTATCTTGACAAGTCGACATAGTAAAAATTACATGTTGTCATGGCGAGATAGATTATCTTGACAAGTCGACATAATACAAATTGTATCTTGTCATGACAACATAACTTTTATTATGTCGACTTGTCAAGATAACCTATCTCGCTAAGATAACATAACATTTTTACTATGTCGACTTGTCAAGATAATTTATCTCACCATGACAACATACAACTTTTATTATGTCGACTTGTCAAGATAATCTATCTCGGCATGACAACATACAATTTTTAGTATGTCGACTTGTCAAGATAATCTATCTCGCCATGACAACATACAACTTTTACTATGTCGACTTGTCAAG
>NW_022735704.1:70547-78257 GCF_011630105.1 Anneissia japonica | reverse complement strand
TATCTATCTTGCCATGACAACATACAACTTATATTATGTCGACTTGCCAAGATAATCTATCTCGCCATGAACATGCAATATGTATTATATTGACTTGTCAAGATAATCTATCTCGCCATGACAACATACAATTTTTATTATGTCGACTTGTCAAGATAACCTACCTTGCCATGACAACATACAACTTATATTAGGTCGACTTGTCAGTATAATCTATCTCGCCATGACAACATACAATTTTTACTATGACGACTTGTCAAGATAATCTATCTCGCCATGTCGACATGATATGTATATTATGTCGACTTGACAACATAAATTATCTTGACAAGTCGTCAAGTCGAATGGCACTTAGGTGCTTCCGTATTAAAGAGATGTCGAGTAACGCTGAGTACTGATTTCAACTTTGCGTTCATTGGCCGATGAGAGTGACACTACGTCACAGATTTCCGGTCTCTGCTCCCTTACCAGAGATGGCAACGTCACGATTTCAACTACGCGTTTATTGGTCAATGAGCTTTTTGACAAACACTCCAAATCACCTTGAAAGCAACAGTGCTAAATGGGTTTTTAATAGTAACACCATGGTAACGCACAGATCAGAAGATCGCCGCTTATCATAATCTAACGTTAGTTTATCGAGGGCGGGTTGGTCTAATGGGGAGAAACAATCATACCCACAAGCAGGCCGACGCGGACCAATTTTATCCAAACGGGACCGGTTTTAGCGGCTAAAATCAACCCGGAGGACCGATTTTAGTAGTCCGGCGGACCGATTTTGGCCGCCAAAATCGGTCCGCCGGACATTTTTTGGCCCGGACCAATAGGTGCATGATCTAACCAACGTCCAGCAGAGCGATGAAGGAATGTGATGATGACATTTCCCCCTAATTTATCTGTGCTTCTAGCTATACTGTGCTGTACTATTCCCAGTGGTGGTGTGTGCGCCCCCCCCCCCACCCCGGAGTTGGTCAAAAACATTTTTTAAAGAAGAAAAGGAATTTATATTAAAATTTGTGTCTAAGTGTGAGTAGAGAGTATAGGAGTCTAGCCCAACAATAGAATATTACGTCATCATAATTCATAATTATTTATTCATAGTTTTTATAAATTTTATTTAACTCATAATGGTTGAAGCATACGAAAGGGGTGGGGGGTGGGTATTTGAGGGTTTATTGAAATATTGAAAAACAAAAGGTGGGATTAATTAAGTGGCGATGTGTAGCGTGACGTGTTAGGTTTGTCATGTTTCGTTAAAATTTATAGTCCACTATTGTGTGTTCTTTAGAAATTGGTAACAATGAGAGGGTGTTGAAAATTGAGACAAAGGGAGATAAGTTTGTCAGTGCTGGATTTCCAGTCACAAAAGAATCTTCTTGACCATTGAAATAATGAGGGTATTAAATTTGAAAACAAAAGGGTCAGGTTAGTGGATTATCGGTGACAGTTTAGCGACTGTAAATTTGGTGACTAGTTTGAATTGCCCGGGTGAATATAATTTGGTGCAATTGACGATTTCTATTGGCTCATGTAAAGAACGGTTTCTATTGGTTCAGAGATATCAGTGACCGTTGGTGACTCGATGATTTTAACAGGTTTGAATAACCCGCTTCTGATGTTATGTAATACCTTTAACCCCGTAGTGTATAAATTTAGAAGAAATTTAGACTAAGAACATATAATACAATTAGTTTCAACTACATAAAATTTAGTGTTTACTTTACGAATATCTATCCTCGAAGATGATTAACAAAAATATTTCCGATTAACAAGACCTTTCTAACTGGGATCCCGATGTTAACAGGGGTTTTCTGTTAGAGATGGCGAATGATGTGGATGAACTGGTAAGTTATCAAATAGTTCTCATTTCCTTTTTAATTTGTTAGTTTTTGTTTCGTATTAGAATTATTTTGAATACTGAATAGAATGTTGTTTTTTTTTTTTTGGTTTTTTTCAGTTTAATTTTACAGCCGATTTAATTAGATTAAACGAAGAAGCTGTAGAAGAACAGTTAGATAACGAATTTTATGAAGATGAATTGGTAAGTAACACATTTTTATTATTTTTTTGCCTATAAAACTTCCAATCGAATATTCTTTGTATACTTTTTTTAATGTTATTCCAGTTTGACTTTTTAAACGATCTTGATGAAGAAGAGGAAGACAATGATACCGATAATAACATTACGCATTGCGTGTGAACAAATTGTATTTGAAATTCAGAGACATGGACGTTTAAGATTAGGAAAACATAGTAAATTAATAAATAAAGAACATAATCCCAACGGCAGCACGGCCAAGGTAAACATAAGAAAATGATGTTTGAAGATGATGAACAGGAAGACGTAGAAATCGAAGATGATAATAACAGCGTGAAACGGCAGCACGGCCTAGGTAAACATAAGAAGATGTTGTATGAAGGTGAACAGGAAGACTATGAAAACTACCATGATGATGAAGACGTTATAGTACAATACGGATCTGGGAAATACGCTAAAAAATTGGTAAGTTACGGTAAGTTTCTGCTTTGCCTAATTTGTCATGATTTTAAAAATTGATTTATATTGTATTTGAATTCTTGTTTCTTGTATTTCAGCCTGATCGCGGTACTAAGATAATACGAGATACTGAATCAGAGCATAGCGACGAGGACGATGAAAAGGGTTTCAACGATATAGACGTAGGAGAGCTATGCATTATTCGGAAATTGAATGAAAAATTCAATAAAAAATTTAACATGTTAGCGAGTGACCACTTGATTACATTAATAGGTTTAGATAATGTGAGATTTATTGAAATTTTGCCTTTGTTTAATAGAATTCTTGAATATGTTTTAGATAGTATTTTGATAAATGTTCAACCACATGATATGGTCTGGTTCGTTATTAGAGAAAAAGATTTACCAATTTCCTTACCATTTATGATAAGGGAACGAATAACTCCTGAAATAATTTTTGCGGCTATTTTAAAGTCCTTCAATCTCACATGAACAGTTTACTAGGGGATGACTTACAATTTAACAATTTACATATTCATGCCTATTGGTGGTGGTCATCATTTTAAGAAGGGCTTAGATAAGGCTGTAGTGGGTGCCCAATGTTTGATTCGAATTAAAGACGAGAACGATGAAAACGTTTGCTGCTCCTAAGACCTGAATATCAAACCATTGTGATTTCTCGAGACAATCTTCACTCGGTAATTTTTTGTGGTGAACATAGGGAAAATCAGATTTATTTATACCATCACGATAATCATTACGGTTTAATAACAAAACTAACAGCCTTTTTTGAAGTGACCTTTTTTGTAACCTTTGTTTTAAGGGTTATAATAACAAATTTAACCATAATTGTAAGTTCTTGTGCGAGTTATGCCTCTCTCACGATTGCATTCCTTCTATAGACCCCTCTACCGTCGTCAAATGTAATGAGTGCTTACGTTAATTTAAAAATCAAAAATGTTTTGATAATCATAGAACCGCTAAACCAGATAGAGCAACCCTTTGCGATTTAAAGAAACTTTGTAAAACTTGTAATCGCTATACTAAAAGGGTCATAAATGCAGGTAATATGTATGTAGAGTTTGTATGACGAGGGTAGAGACGGATCAACTCTGTTACATGAAAAAGGTGGTTGAAAAGAAAACTAACAAAACTAACAAGGTAGATAAGAAGACTATAGAAACGGGGATTCACCATCCTAACTTATGCGTCTTTCAAAAAGCTGTCTAAATTGTATTAACGATGATAAAGATTCTGATCAATGCGAAATTTGCGGGGATAAAACCAACATTTTCTACGGTGAGGATTCATGCTATCAATTTTGCGAATACTTATTTAAACAGTATCCGTATAACCAAAATGTAACATGTATTGCTTGTAATTTTCAAGGGTACGATAGTTACTTCATCATGCAATACTTACACTCTTACGGTGTTATTCCGGAAGTTGTTCTAGGATTGGGAAATTAATATCGATCAAAGTTAAGGATTCATCGATTCGATTTATTGATTCGCTTTATTTCCTACCTATGCCCCTATCAAAATTACCTAAAACGTTCGGTATCAAAGAATTAAAGAAGGGATACTTTCACCATAGGTTCAGTACGACCGAAAATAAAGATTATGTGGGTTCTTACCCCGATGTATCTATGTACGATCCCGATAAGATGTCAGAATCGGCCAGGGGTGATTTTCTTGCTTGGTACAATCACAGCAAAAACGAAACAAAACGAAGTATTTAACCTCAGACAAGAACTCATTGATTACTGCATAAGTGATGTAGATATTTTAAGGCGATGTTGTTTATCGTTTAGACATATTTTTAAGCAAGTTACCACGCTTAACGATGGTAAGGATACAGAAAGAGTAGATCCATTCTCTAACGGTTTAATTACCATAGCTTCAGCCTGCAATTATGTGTTTGCTAGGAATTTTTTACAACCAAACACTATAGCTATATTCCCACCTTCGGGTTATCAGACTATAGATAATCATTCATTTGCTAGTATGGAGTGGTTAAGTTACGAGTCAAAACAAAGGGGAATACATATTAATCACGCACGTAACGGGGTGAGCAACAATTCGGACCGTCTAAAGTCGATGGGCATCTTTCGAACCCAAAATCATATTTGAATTTATGGGATGTCTATACCACGAGTGCCCAAAATGTTATCGATCCGATTTTAAGAATCCCTTCACTGATGTAAATATGTCCGATACTTATCTAAAGACGCTACCAAAATCTGAGTTCCTAAAGAAAAGATTCCCCGAGTTTGAGTACATATGGAAACATGAATGGAAGGAAATTAAGAGATCGTTAACTCCCATTGAGAAACAAGGGGTACTTGATCACCCTACCCTCAATCAACGAGACGCTTTTTTTGTGGGGAAGAACAAACGCCGCGCGACTATTTTATTTTTTCATCTCAAAAAGAAGATACATCCAACTTCTTTAATTTTGACGGCGGCTCAGTAAGTGCAGAGGGGCCAGCTTAATCAAATTATGATGTAGACTAACTGTGGGGCTTACGCTGATGATAAATCATATCCATAGGGGGAAAACTTTTGGGGTGTCTGGCAGGACATATCCAGTGGATAATTTGTCTGGCAATACACTTTTTATATTTAGTAGAGTATGTTTGTTAATTCTAAGTTGATTTTATGTGGTATCTGCAATACATGATCTAGCCCAATTATATCACAGTGTCCACAGGGGCAACTTTTGGGGGTGTCTGGCGGGACATATCCAGTGGATAATTTGTCTGGAAATACACTTTTTATACTTAGTAGAGTATGTTTGTTAATTCTAAGTTGATTTTATGTGGTATCTCCAATACATGATCAAGCCCAAATTTAGGACCCCTTTGGGGGTGTCTGGCGGGACATATCCAGCGGATAATTTGTCTGGCAATACACTTTTTATACTTATTAGAGTATGTTTGTTAATTTTAAGTTGATATTTAGTGTTATCTCCAATACATGATCTAGCCCATTTATATCACAGTGTCCACAGGGGGAACTTTCGGGGGTGTCTGGTGGGACATATCCAGCGGATAATTTGTCTGGCAATATACTTTTTATACTTAGTAGAGTATGTTTGTCAATTCTAAGTTGATGTTAAGTGGTATCTCCAATACATGATCTAGCCCTTAAATTTAGGACCCTTTTGGGGGTGTCAGGCGGGACATATCCAGCGGATAATTTGTAGAGTATGTTTGTTAATTTTAAGTTGGTTTTATGTGGTATCTCCAAAACATGATCTAGCCCATTTTTCAGCCCCTTAATTGGTGCTCCAGGGGGCACACCCAGCAGGGGGTCCCCGGCAGACGTCCATATATCGATATGTTATGTTACATAATAAATGTTCCTGTACTCGGATATTGGTACCTTGTTCGTTTGATCAAACCGCTCTTGGCTGCCGGTCTATATGCAGGTAGCCGACACCTAATTCCAGTCATCACGATCTACTGTAAGGGCCATTTTGTAAAAAAAATTTGCTCACCTCAGTCTCAACCATGGTAAGGCATGGAATCTACCCCAACATAAAATCCTGTATCCGTTCGGAAGTGGGACAAGGGAAGCGGCCCTGCATGTTGCCATTGTTCGCCTGGCTTTTTAATGTTTCTAATAAATTTCATATTTAATATTGCAATATTTTAATAATGATTTGTAAAGTTTTAATTGCCAATTTTTTATTTTTGTAAGTTTATATCCAGTCTTTAATTCAGCATATGCTGCAACAGACTGTTTTGTATGTGAGCTTCTTTTATGCAATAAAATATACCCAAATATATATTAATTCCCAACTCAGAAGTGTTCCACAGCAGGCCGACTAAACTAAAACTCTGTAGGGGCGATATGAGGGAGGGAGCTTCTTTATGGTGAGCGTACGCCCCTCGTGCACTTCTTACACCACTATCGCTCCACAATTTTCAGTGGCGGCGCCAGCGGGAATTTCCTCCACCCTCCATCCAGATAATTTTCTTGCCCCCACCAGAAAGAATAAAAACCACAATTCGTCGGGGAGAAAAAATGATATGTATTTTCTACATATTTGTAGACTACCTATCTATAATAGCGATTAAAAAAGCCTCTATTTCCCCTAAAACCCCTAAATTGCCATATTTTTCGCCACCTGGACTACTTTCAATACATTTTGAGCGACGCCCGACCATGCCCACTTCGGGCCACCCAAGCATATTTCCCCCTAAAATTTTATCTTGCCCCTCACTCCCTCGTCCCAGATTTCAAACCCCCACCCAGACCTCACTCCCCCACCCAGATTTCGAACGCTGGCGACGCCACTGAATAAAGTTGTCTGACCCATAAGAATAAAAACCTACTCACTTAGAACAGCCGTAAAAATGACGGTCGTCAGAATACTAGTGCCGGTCATTTTGAACGCGTAGTTTGCTTCAGCCTAAAGTAGTCAATACAATTTAAGCACAGAATAGGCCTAATGTCATTACTGCAATGTGATGTCTTGAAGAGTAAATTCTAATGAATGATGAAATGAAGAAAGTTTTCATCTTTTTATAGGATCAGTAGGTACAGGTATACCTGATTAAAGAAAAATTCCGATGGGTGCAGCCCGAGTACACCTCTCTTGAAAATTATAGTCGTAATATTGTGCTCGAATTCAACGCCCAGGGGTCACAGTTGCATAGACAGGTACCGCTATCAAACATCAATGAAAACAAAATCTGAATATGATTGATGAACCAATAGGCCTACTCCCACACACAATTACATATATGTGGTATAGTTGAACCCGATTCTCAAGTCCCTCTGTAGACTATACACAAATATAAAGCACACGTTCTAGTTTCTTAGTGTTCAATCTATACTTTTATTCAGATTTCACGCAATCTAACAAGCGGAGCAGATATGTACAAGCTGTTTCTATAAAGCAGTGACAATTCTAACTAACTCATCAAGGAGGGAATCTTAATTATTATACTGGGTTTTAGTCCCTCCCCTTATTCTACACTTAATTACTAAATACTAATTGGTAGAATCTTAACTTAGTCATCCCTCATTTCGTAATGTGGTATTTCCAAAGAAGGTACCATCCATAACTGAAAGATGACAAGTTAGATCCTAGTCCTACCCACAGTTTCACCACAGTGGTCTCCTGGTAGTTCTGTGTTTGGTACCACCTTAAAGGTTATTAACCAGGAGGACATTATCACATGCCCCTCCCCGGAACGAAGAC
>NW_022735704.1:62967-67780 GCF_011630105.1 Anneissia japonica | reverse complement strand
TAATGCCTGCAGCATTGTCACTCTGAACGTCAGCAAATTTAAGCCAGTTATCAAAATAGTGCCTACTTTCATTAAGCCATTGCTTAATCGTCGTTTTGGGAGTATGTCGACAATTCCTGAATTTCTGTATGTAAGTCTCTTCGTTGTACTCATACCTATCTATAATACCTGTCTTTAATTCGTCATAATTGTGGCAGTCATTAATGTCCATCGCATCGCCGCGTATGCTTCCCGGGCTTTCCCAGTCAGCTCTGGTGCCAATCTGGCTGCCCATTTAGGTTTAGGCCATTCATTTACTGTCGCAATGTGTTCAAAGGTTCGTAGGTAGATATCTATGTCATCCGAATCTTTAAGTCGTGGGACCTTAACTTTGTAATTGTCCGTCGTTCCTAATTGTAACAAAGCCTGCCCGTGATTGTCTAATACTTGTTGATTAGATTCTATACGTAAACGTTCTGTTTCTTCTTTTAGCACTATTTCTCTTTCTTTTAACCTAATTTCTTCTTCTTTTACCCTAATTTCTTCTAGTTTTATGTGAGTTTCCCTGTCTAGCTTCAACTTAAGATAATCAATCCACATATCCTTAGGGACATCTTCAGGAATTTCACTAAAAGGATTATCCTTACCCTGGGAAGAAGTATTATCTCCTTTGTCTACAGGGTTATCTGTAGCCCATTCATCAGTGCTACTAGAAGTGGCTGATCGTAAATTAGGCATATTATAAAATAATAAATTTCAATCAAAGTTAAACAAAAAATTTAAAGGCATGCAATCGTAACTACAAATGTTGTGTTCTCATAAAACATATACCAACAAATGTGCCCTACCTTCCTCTTCAGTATAATGCAAATGTTGTCAAACAAAGTGTTGTTGTCTTCCTAACATTTAATTCCGGTTTAAGTGAATTATGAAAGCAGTAGCCTAGTAGTAGGCCTAATAATAATAATAATAATAATAATAATAATAATAATAATAATAATAATAATAATAATAGTAATAATAATAATAATAATAACTATAACAATAATAAAAATAGTAACAATAATAATAACAATAACAATATTATTCTTATTATTATTATTATTATTATTATTATTATTATTATTAGGCCTATTACTAGGGTACTGCTTTTATAATTCACTTAAACTGGAATTAAATGTTAGGAACCATGATAGTAATCAATGGAATTGTCACCTGATGGAATTATTAATAATAATAATAAATATAGGCCTATTATTAGTAGACTAATAGAATCGATTAAATAAGGGTACACCATGCATATTTTCTCCTAAAATGTTACCTTTCACCACTTTAATCTCTCAAAAGAGTTCCGGGAGGGCGAACCCTCCAAAAAATATGACAATTTAGGGGCTTCAAAGGCTTATACATATACATTTTCTCTCCTAGACGAATTGTGGTTTTCTCCCCGACATCAGTAATGTTATACCAATTCCAAGAATGTTTAAGGTTATATCGGTTGATGAGGAATTTATTGATTAGGCCTATAACAGCAAATTGCATCAATTTATTTTGAGGTTTCCAGCTTCAGAGGGGGGCACATCTCCTGTCCGCACAAGGGCACACATTGGCGCTAACACCAGGCGCGTAACAGTGGTCTTGGGTCAGAGTGGGTATATTTTTTTAATATTTTTTATTTCAACCATCTTTAAAGAGGGTAACCCTTCTAGTTTAGCCAAGTAGGTTAACTGACATTCAGGGGCCCTCTTTAATAAAATTAAAGAACAGTACAAACAACATCATCACAACATAATAATAATAATAATAATAATAATAATAATAATAATAATAATAATAATAATAATAATAATAACAATTATAATAACAAATAATAATAATAATTATTATAATTATTATTATTATTATTATTATTATTATTATTATTATTATTATTATTATTATTATTATTATAGCAGCAATAATATTATAATATAGGCCACACACGTGTGTTTGAAACTAAATATAAGCATTTTCATCATGGTTGTATTTATTACAAACACATTCTTTCACCATCTATACACATTGAGGCCCTTCTTTTAGGTTAAAATGATCCAATATAAATTTGTCTTTCTTGAGTTTGGGACTATTATGTGTTTAAATAACTTAAAAGGATAAAACTAAAAAAAAAAAACCTTAAAAAATGCGCGCCAAGCGCGCAAAGTATTTTTGTGTTTTTAATTCTAATTTCGTCGGAATTGATGAAAACTATCTAAAATGTGCAATTTATAGAGGAAATTGTCCTACCGTAACAAGAAATACACGCAAAGAATTTGAGAATTTTAGGCACTTTCTGAGGATGCATTTGTCAAGGAGTGGAGAAAGATTTCCAAAGATGGATATTTTCCCCTTGTCCCCCGGTGTTTTTAATTTTAATTTCGTTGGAATTGATCAAAACTCCCTAAAATGTGCAATTTTTAGAGGAAATTGGGCCATGTTAACAAGAAATGCGCGCGAAATTTGAGGTTTTTAGGCAATTTCAGGGGATGAAAGGGCATTTATAAAGTGGGGGTGGGGAAGATTTTTCAAAGATAGATATTTTCTCCTTGTCTCCCAGTGGTTACGCTATCGGGCAGCATAGATCAAAGGAGTTATGACAGTTTTTGAAGTGGAGAAGGGGTTGCATGGGTGTTGTGAGTCTGGTCATTATGATATCTTCCTTTTTATTCTTGTCTTTATTTTCTCTTCTCTTTTTCTTTCCTTTTCTTTTCCTCTTCTTTCTCTTTCCCTCCCTCTCCCCTCTTTCTTTTCTCTTATTACCCGGCCCGGTACGACGGCTTGGTCGGCCAGGTAAAAACCGTCAGGGGAGGGGCAGTTTCCCCCCCCCCCTCAAGCGCCTGTTACGACACTGGCTAACACGCCAATCATCCCCCCAATGAAAAATATTTTTCTACGCCACTGTGGTTAGCTCTGACCTTTTCATACAGAAGGAATGCCGGTAACGTAGCTTAGCTTTGTTGTTTGTTATTTTGTAGGTTAGTTATTTACTTTAGACCTACAGTTGACCTGTAAAGTATTTATGAGTATGAAATGTGACGTGAAATGTGACCTTATCTAATTTCATATGTTATTTTTCTACCTTTCTTTAATTTTGTAATATTATATACAGTCGATTGTTATTTATTTTGTTTTTTAAATTTTACCTTTTTTTTGTTTTTGTTTGTACGAACGCACCAATTGATATTGAGTGCCACCGATTCAAAGGTATATGTTCAAATAAATAAATAAATAAATAAATGACACGTGACCTACATAGGGCGTTGGATGTAAACGATACCCATTTGCCTTTCCCAGTATCTAGCGGTTTCTATTCTTTAAATTTTCTCACCTCACCTAATAACTTTAGGTGAGGTAATATTATGGCAATTACGTAAGGGGTGTGGTAACGAATGTGTTAAATCCATAATATATTATTGTTGAACGTCTTATAGGTTGTCAAAAAAAATTTGGTCCGGGGCCAAAATCTGTCTGCCGGACATTTTTTTGCCCGGACCAATTTTTGCGTGACAGGCTGACAAACAAAACAAAAACATAATAATAAGGTATGCTATGGGCCAACTAAAATATGTACTGAAAGACTTGAAATAAACTGTTTAATCAAGTAAATGTTTGTCAAAAGATATAAGATAAATGTAATTTATGATATTTTTTGTATATATATGCAGTTATAATATGATAATGAAAAACAATATATCAATTAGATATATGGATCTAGACTTTTAGTAGGTGGCCATTTTGAATTTAAAATGGTGGCCATAGCAGGCGTCAGAATCTTGACACACAACTTTTTTTTTGCTACACATATCAAAGATATTTTGTGCCAACTTTCATGCTTTGGTGATAAAATGCACAACTGGATCCATTAGCTGCTCTAAGTAGTAATCTTCACGTTCATCAAGAAGTTTCCAATTATTTCGTTTGATAAAATGATAAGAGCAATTCCACAGTTTCTTATAAAAGTAAAATTGCCTAAATCAGATTTATTCAAAATATAATTATGACATTATTTTGAAGAAACAAAATGTTAAAAAATTCTACACATCATTTTTAAAACCAATATATAGCATACCAAATGTTCAAATCAAATGGGAAAATGAATTACAGAACAATTCAATTAACTGGGAACATTATCGGAAAGAGAAAGTACACTCAATGCTTCATATTAAAAAGGTTGCAAAAAGTCGGCAAAAGATATGGAACCTGTCAAACACAGACTTCTGCGAAGCATGTAACGAAATGGAAAATGAAAAACATATGCTGTTAAACTGTAAAGAAAATGATTCATGTTGGAAAAATTCCATATTATGTTACAATTGTGCCTAAAAAAGCCTGATAAAGTAAAATGGATGGATATCGTACCTGCAAGGTGTGATAAGAAGACAAATGAGTTAGTTTCAATTTTAACTTTTTGTATATTTAAATGTAAAGTGATGTATAGACTAAATCTAGGGAAGAGATATCCTTGGACAATATGTTTACATCTGAGTTTAAAAGTCTTGTCACTTGTGAGTTTTTAGCAAACAAAGAAAAAGCCAAAAAAAAAGTGGTCAAATTTTGACTTTCAGAAATTTGGGAAAGCTTTTAATGTTGTTATTGTCATGTAATTTTTGTTGTGCTTTGGTTTTTGTTTATTTCTTTACAAATATAAATTGATGTGTAAAAATACAACCAAGAAAAAAATATTTAAGTTACATTTCAATCAGTAGGCTTACAGACTTCACCATGAAGGGCACGGTATGTTGTGGACTAGTTCGTGAAATCAAAAAAGCGCGTCAAAATACGCGCTGTTGTCGTTAAG
>NW_022735704.1:59277-62920 GCF_011630105.1 Anneissia japonica | reverse complement strand
TCGTTTTGACGCGCTACTGTGATTTCACGAACTAACACAATCTACTTTGATTGTGTTAGTTCGTGATGTGAGCGACGATTTATTCGAATAACACTTATAATCTCTGTTCAACATTTTCAGCTAGTGTGTCATTAAAGCACTTTAAGTTTTTGTTGTCATGCTAGCTCGAAGCTTGGTTTTGTTTTTTCAACAATAGAGAAAACTTTCTCAGTCACTACTGCTATAAAATATTACCATAGTTCCCTGGGTAGAATCCCACACCAACTTTACGCCCAACTTCGCGTACACGAATTTCCCCGGGTGATGTCCCAGGGTCTAAGGATTGGGTAAGTCGGCCTAGCAGGCCTTGCCTAGGTCGATAAATTTAACAAATGCTCAAAAAATAAAAGAATTATCTCCGAATTCTGCCGACTTGAAACTCTTAAAATTGCTTAAAACTGATATTGGTCGCCATAAAATAAAACACAAAGCCCATTCTTGTAAATTACTTTGTTGTTTACTGTCGCTAAAAATAAGCAGCTCGCTAACTGCGGTGCAATTCGCATCATAGGCAAAAACTATTTTGTCGACAAGAACACTTGGACATAGGCCGTAGGACGGTACGACATAAAGATAGTGAGTTTTCATACACGAGAAATAAATTATTAGAATTAAAGGACAAGGGAAAGCCATCTGAGTTATCAGAGGACACTTTGAAAACCATTAAGTTAATTTCACATTTAGCCAGCAGAAGGAAACGAGGGCGTAGAGGCGGTAAACACATTCGGAGACCAATCTCAATTGTATTGTCAGCTGCCTCCTATAAACGCGAACATAGAAAGATCCAATCCCAAGTTATTACAAAATACCTTACTACTGTACAGTGTTTGAACTCAAAAATCTGTTAGTCTTGTTAATGGATATACGTTGCAATCTTTCTACCTGTGTAATCCTCGCTCACTTAATAATAAGATGGACGAATTTCGTTCAGTTATGATGGCTAACAAATATGACATTTGTGCAGTGTCAGAATCGTGGTTCATGTCCAACAGATCTACTGACCTTTATCAAATAAATGGCTATACCTTGTTCTCTAAACCTCGAGACAATCGCATAGGAGGAGGGGTAGCCCTGTATGTGAATCAAGATATTAATGCTAGAACTTTAAATGTACCAAACAATGACAATGATCTGGAAACATTATGGATTCAAATAAGACCACACAGGCTCCCACGTTCGATTACTTCAATCATTGTAGGTGCTGTTTATTTTCCCAACCCACACCTACAACTACATATGCTTAACCATATTCAAGATACTCTTGATTCCTTGCGTAGCAGATACATGAATTTTGGAATATGCATCCTACGAGATTTTAACAGACTAGATGTTACTCAGTTATGCAAGGATAACGATCCGATTCAAATAGTAGATCTCCCAACAAGATTAGACAAGATTTTAACGAACTTAGATAAGCTGTATACACGTCCGACTATAGGGTCGCCAATCGGTTTACGTGACCATTCAACAGTTGTATGGCTCAATAACTACACGGCCAAAAAGTGCCCAAATATAATCCGCACGGTTCGCCCAATTAAGGATTCTGGGATTCGTCAATTTGGATCATGGATAGTTGCTCATGACTGGTCTGACGTTTTCCAAGCATCTCATACAGTGTAAAAAGCTAACTTATTTTATAGAATTCTCAATGAACATATGAACCTGTACTTCCCTATAATTAAGATTAAGCAACACATTACAGATACACCATGGATATCTGCCAAAGCTAAAGATGTAATTCGCCGACGACAACATGTTTTTCAGCCGTCAAAACCACCTTTATGGAAGTTTTATCGAAACAAAGTTCAGCGTTCAATAAGGAATGACAAGTACGAGTATTACAAACATAGAGTTGAGAGACACAAGAAATCTAATCCCCCCGAATGGTACCGCCAAATTAGAGTGATGACGACGACTAAGGAACCTCTTACTTGTATAATCCCCCCACCCGATGTTGACCAAACCAACTTTAAGGATGTGGCGAACACTATTAATAATCACTTTATCTCAATTTGGCAACGACATCGCCCCTTTGAACATTTCCAATTTACCTGCATTTTTGCCAGCCGCCAAAGTGTTGCCAGAGGTTTTCCCTTGGGAAGTTTACTATAAATTATCAAAAATCGGTCTAAAAAAGGCAAGTGGTCCAGACGGTTTGCCGGCAAGGGTCATACGTGAGTTTTCTTATGAATTGAGCAAACCTTTAACGGATATTTTGAACACGTCATTTAAAGAAGGAATTGTTCCACCCCAGTGGAAACGTGCAATCGTTGTCCTTCTGCCAAAATCCAATCCCCCTATCTGGAATCAATTGCGGCCAGTATCTCTTACCGACCAATTTTCTAAAGTGGCCGAAGCCTTTATTAATGACTGGTTAATTAAAGATATAAACCCACAAATCGACAACAGTCAATTTGGAAACAGAAAAGGTAGATCAGCCAATTTGGAACAGAAAAGGTAGATCTTCCTGCCATTATTTGATTAAGCTAGTAAACAACGTTATCAAACATGCCGATTTGCAGAAAAGCCTTTCACGACTAATTGTTACGGACTTTTGTAAAGCTTTCGACCGAGCAGACCACAATATCGCTATTCCTAAGTTATTAGATATGGGTGCTAAACCTGCATTAATTCCATGGATGTGTAGTTTTTTATCCAACCGTCTACAGTGTGTTAGATATTGAAACACTCTGTCTAATCGGAAAAAACATTTTTGGGGGTGTCCCACAAGGAACCCTTAGTGGCCCAGTAATCTTTATGTGTCTAGTTCATGATGCAGCTAGAATTGATTCTGGTAATAAAATGTCATTAAAATATGTTAATGACCTTATGATAGTTGAAAATACATTCAATAATCAATGTAGTAGCATGCAGATTAAGTTGGACGATTTTTGCAAATGGGCTGAGGTCAACCACATGACCCTCAACCCAACCAAATGCATGTATATGGATATTACCTTTGTGAAAACCCCATCTCCGTTTCTACCACTGAAATTATGTGGACGAGAGCTTCTACGTGTAAACATGCTCAAAATACTTGGTGTAAAAATTACCAGTGATCTAAAATGGGACGCCCACATTGGTGATATTCTTAAGCGTGCAAGTAGTCGTTTATTTATAATTAGTACTTTAAGACGGTTTGGTTTATCTGTTCAATATTTAATTACTATTTATACTGGATTTGTTCGACCCTTGCTCGAATATGCAGTGCCGGTATGGCATCCAGGCCTTACACAAATGCAGCATCTTGCTCTAGAACGCATCGAGAAAAGAGCCTGTAGGATAATATTAGGGATTAAATACTCATCCTATAATTCGGCTCTTGTTGAGTGTAATATCGAGGAGCTAAGAAAGAGACGGGACAATATTTGTTACACTTTTGCTATTTCCCTAATGAAGTCTAATGAATTCCGTGACTGGTTACCAAAATTAGGATCTGAAGAGAGTGGTTTCTCCCTCAGAAATGCCGACTCACTTTCCATGCCTAAAGTGCGTACTAAACCTGTCTCTTATACACATCTTCCTATTGTTAGCATCTCAACTGACCCACTTCTGTCAGAGCGGCGCTCAAAGCGAATTTCTGTAGACCAAGGAGGAAAGTTTT
>NW_022735704.1:5022-57053 GCF_011630105.1 Anneissia japonica | reverse complement strand
TATATATATATATATTAATTATATTAATTATATCACTTTGTAAAATAAATTTGATTCTTTGTTACACCATCCTGATGAAAATGATTTTTTGACAATAAAATTGACTTGTATGTTTTTCTGTATCTTAATAAGATTCTATTAATACAGTTAAACTTGCCTAAGTTGAACCCAAAATGGCATTGAAAAATTGATGAAATTCGACTTAAAGATCGTTAATTAATGGAAAACACAACAATTTCACATGTAAAATAACTTTAAAGCAAAGTCGACTTAGGCAAGTTTAACTGTACTTACACTTGGAGGCATCTTCAGGATGTCCAGGCATATTCGTCCAGCAGCATCAATGTTGGGATGATAAATAGGTGTAACAAATCGTACCTTGGGTGGCTCAAATGGATATCTGCAACATAAAAGGCATTAAAAAGATTTACAATAATTTTCGTCCACATCAAGCTTTTCTATACAGCATTATAGAATTTCATATTCCAACAATTGAACCAGCCTTATACAATACAATACATTCTGGTTATTAAAAAAAAACAAGTAGTTTTGAAAGCGAGATTTTTTTATCCTTATTTATCAAACCCTCCAACCACCAATAATAGTAATTTCGAAAAAAAATAAATAAAAAATAAAAAGAATTGGCCAGTTAGCACACCCTCTGCTATAAAAATAGAAATTTTAGAAACAAATTTATTTTTATTTTATTTTCGAGCCTTCTATAGACAAAAAAAAAATTATCTTAAAGCCGTACTGTATTCCAACACCCTAGACTATCCTAGCAACGGTGTTACAATACAATGGATATCAATTAAAAGAACATGGATATATTTTGGAGATCGAAGTATTGGTAAATATTATAGTAGGAATCTTCCAACATTTATTATTTTATTGTGTTCTTCTGGTGCACTCACCAGGCCTAGGCTATAAATAGGTTGAGACTTGGCCTAGGCCTAGTTTACAACGTTTAACAATGCCAAATGTAGCCTATTATTATTATTATATATTAACTTTATGTTGCTTAGCTGAAGCACCATAGGCACATTCTGCAGCAGCAGGTTCTGAATTGCAGCATTATTAATTTCAATTTCATAATAACTATTATTCACAATAATTATATCCCTTTTTTACTTCAATAGATCGACCTATGATTACGAAAAATACAGTGCCAGTGCATGTCAACAACAACCGCACACAGAGACCTGGATCAACGACGATGGTCTTGCATGCAAGCTTGCTTGTTCGATTTTGATCCGTCGTATTAATATAACAAAACAGTTAGTTTTATTTACATTTCAACGGTGTGGACAATATTAATATTAGTATGAATATCTATACAATACAATATTTAATTAACTACAGCAGAATTGCTGTCTGACTTGTTAGTGTTAATTTGCACTCATTTTCAAGCGTACAGTAGCAGTACACTGAACCACTGGGTGGTAGTGAGACACAACGATGCAACCATACAGTAGGTCTCAACGTTGATAGTAGAGTGGGTGCCTTAACATAAAAATATGGAAGAATCATTACACGGATGACAAAACTTTAATTTTTGGTGGAGATAATTTTATCAACATGCTTGTCAAGAAAATATCTGTAACCAAAATAAAAAATCTTATTTTTGGGATAAAAAAACACATTTTTGGGAAAAAAATACGGTTTTCAATATTTTGGTATTTTTAACTATTATTACAGTGCAAGACCTACATGTATAGGTTTAGCATCAATGTTATCGTTATTTAGTAGAAATAAGCAAATAAAGATGAAAAAATGTAAAGAAAATAAAAGACTTTGGAGGGAAAAATAGCTTTTGTACCAATCTAGATTTATAGATTAATAATTGGATTACCTACAGTATGAAAAAAAAGCCAAATCTGATACAGACAATTTTGAAAAATCTCTGGAGCCAAAAAAAAATTACATTTTTGGTGTAAAAAATTGAATTATTGGATAAAAATATGGTTTTTAATATTTTTGTATTTTTCACTATTACCCTGGTGTAGTACAAGGCCTACTTGTACAAACAGGTTTAGAATCTATATGGTCATTCTTTTTTTTCACAAATAAGCAAATAAGAATGAAATACTTTTATCAACATGCTCTTCAAGAAAATATCTGAAACAAAAAAAACAAAAAAAACACCCAATTTTTTGACACTTTTTTGAGCTAAAAACATGATTTATAGGTAAAAAATAGAGTTTTTTTGACATCTAAGCTACAGTATAATAACTGGTATGCTTTGCATGTAAAAATATATTCTAATCAACAGTATACCTCACTGGTTGATAACACCCAGATTTTTGGCCATTTTTTAGGATAAAAATATGATTTTTTAAATTAAAAAATATAGATTTGTTGACATTTAAATTATAACTAATTAGCTCTGCATGTAAAAATATATTTTAACCATTGATATCATACATCTCACTGATCAATAATATCAGAATATGACAACAGTTAAAAAAAAATCCCAATTGCGCCCATTTTTGGCACAAAATAGATTTGATAGGCTCTATAGGGTATTATATCTCACTAGTCAATAATATAGTGCTATATTATACATAAGGCATTAAAAATTGATAAAAAATTTAAATTGTCAACATTTACAAATTAACTGCAGTTCTCTGTATGGAAAAATACAATTTAACCAATATATTACCTGATTAGTCAATATAGATACAAAAGGTTTTTACAAAATCCCAACATTTTTTGGTGGTATAAAAACTGATTTTTGGTGAAAAAAAAAATGTTTTGTTGAGATTTAAACTATATCCTGATATGCTATGTATTATACCTCACTGGTCAGTAAGAGTGTCGGGTTTAAAAAAATGTTAGACTATTTTTTGGACGAAATACAGTTAATTTTTGGTAAAAATAGAGGACTGGGCTTTTGTTTTGGTTAGACGCTCTCATACTGTAAAGCCAATAATGATTACCCGAATTTGACCCTCACTGGGCTCACCCATAGTCTACCAAGGCCTATAAGGATTCCCGTAGACAGTTTCGATGGGGGTTGGGATGCGTCTTGCTAGCAACATGGTCTTTAGGCTGCGTGCCACATATGGCTCCAAGAGGGATCTAGGACAGTGCCATTGGTGGTAGTTTATGGACAAAGCCATGGAAGCTCAGACAGTGACGGAGGGCCTTGGGCCTATTTTATTGAAACCCATAAGTTAGTGAAATTTGCATTCATTTTGGTGTTGTTGGAGACCTGAAGTAGCAACGCCTCATGTCCTGACATCTGTAGGCCTTGAGGCAACATTGTTAATGTGGATCAATCCGCAAAATAACAAATTCTTACCACAGATTAAACATTAACGGTTTGAACAGTCAGCAAAGGAAATGCATACTGTAGCATTTGGTGATAATTAGGAACGATAGTGAAAATACAGTAGGTACAACAATAGCGTTTTGGGAGCTACAGTATACAGAGTAAGTAAACTTGCCATAGTAAAATCCAAAATGCGACTGTCCCAGTTCTCTACCCCTTTTCATTAATTTTACAGAGTGTGATATACCACATCATTATTTATTGGAAAAGGAAGAGTATTTCTATTCCCCTCCCCCTCTGGGGACGGAGTTATTTTCTTTCCATAAGCAAACATCAATATAAGCAGTTCGACTCCTGTATCCAGACATTTGAGCAACTCACTATTCTTTAGTATGACACTGACAGGACCAGTAGGCCTACATCAGTATCAATAATTAAGGTCTCTCAGAATAACAACGACCTTGCGCATCCACTCACCCATGTGTTCACGGAGGCCTGTTTGGATGACCAACCAGAAGCAACTATTATGGCTGCCGTAAGCTCATGTACGTGATTAAAAACCAGACTTTTAAAAAAGTGACATTTTCGTAACAAAAAATCTTTTTATACAGGTATTTTCTTTATTTTTTTCATTCTTATTTGCTTTAAATTTGTGACAAAAGAATGACCATATAGATTCTAAACCTGTTTGTACAAGTAGGCCTTGTACTATAATAGTCAAAAATACTGAAATATTAAAAACCATATTTTTTTCCCAAAAATTAATTTTTTTTACACCAAAAAGTCCATTTTTACACCAAAAATTCATTTTTTTACACCAAAATTTTTTTTTTTTTTTGGCCCCAGAGATTTTTCAAAATGATATGCTCATACTAATATTTGTACCAAATTTGGCACTTTTGTCATCAAAGTAATTCAATTATTAATCTATGCACAAGGTTAAAATCTAGATTGTTTCAAAAGTAACATTTTTGTCCAAAAAGTCTTTTATTTTCTTTATAATTGTTCACCTTTATTTGCTTATTTCTTACTAAATAATAAGCATATCGACTCTAAACCTCTTTGTCCAGGTAGCTCTTGCACTATATTAGTGAAAAATACCAAAATATTGAAAACTGTATTTTTTACCAAAATTGCAATTTTTTACCCCAAAAATAAGAAATTTTTTTTGGTTCCAGAGATTTTTCAAAACTGTATGCCTATACTAATATCTGTACCAAATTTGGCACTTTTGTTATCCGTGCAACGATCCTGACGCTAAGGCACTCAACTATGAACACTCTATGCTTTTAAAACATGCTCTGCATGCGACCGCACCGCGGTGGTACGATGGACTTGTATTGCTCCACCGCGAGCGACTAAAAAATAGTGGGCTATAAATTTCGTACCAAAAATTTCATTTGTTAACGACGACAAATGGTTTACCATTGACAAATTTTTGGGTAATATTATTTAGTGGAGGAATACAACATATGAAACTTGTGACGAAAGAATAGACAGTACACTGTAGTGTGGATGATGAAGCACCAGGTCGTCTTTATTTCGAGGTTGCGGAATGAAGAGTACTGTGCACGAAGGTTTTTAAAAGAATGAGATTAAATCATAGTAGAAAAAAAAAAAAAACAATGAACGGTATTATTTTTTTATTAAGTTATTATTTAATAAGGATGAATATGGAGTCTTAATCATGAAAATACATTAATTATTATTATTCATTCATTTCACTTTATTGAAAAATACACATAAAATGTGTCAGAAGTCGTGCCCGAACGCCAAACAAATTGTATGCTAGCCTAATGTCATTTAAAAGGATTAAAATAGCCATTAAATATAGAAAAATATAAATGCAACCAATATTAAAATAAATGTATACCTGTTGTGCGGTTTATACCTGGGTATAAACTTTTGAATTGCGCCCTCTCTCGACGTAGTGGTTTTTTTTATGGTTTCCCTAACGACGAGCTATTGATCATTTTCGTCAGTTAAATTAACGATATTGTGGATTTGACGCCGGATGGGAATTACCAAGTTTGATTTAATGATTTTGAGTGAGTTATAGTTAATTACTATTGCAATGGTTTTCCTTAACAAACTTTTGTTCATTTGTTATTTATGACCGTATTATGAAGCACCTTTGGTGCCGTAGGTGGCCATGTTATAGCCTAGGCCTAGAGAAAGTTTATAACAGAGATTCGTTGATATTACTTTGAATTTATTGAAAAATTGTTAAGGCAAACTGGTATGAAGACGTAGGACAAAGGTCCAGTAAAAATTATAGACCTTTATGAGCAGTTTAATGTTACTGTATACAGATATTATCTGTATACAGTAACATTAAACACTGTACTTAAAGTACAGTGTTTAATGTGTTAGTTTAATCATAGTTTTATCTCGGAAAATATGAGTAGATACTGCTTTGCTAGAGAAGGCTGCACTCGTTGTTGTTTGAACTCAAGAATATTCATGACTTGCCTAACTCATTCCATATTTGGAAACAGCCAGGAATCGAAGGGCTGTACTTGTGTATTGATGTTTTTATGGATATTATTCATTTGTTTTGGGATACAAAGACTTATATTTAGACCTCATACATATCTGATTGTAGATAATTACCAATGATTATTATTAGATTATCAATCATTATTATTTTTAGGATATCAGATGATTATAAATCTTGAAGACATTGCACTGCTGGTTATTTGTGGAGAGCAATTGAGGTACTATCAATAATTGTGTTCTTAATAATAGGAATATATGCTGTTGTATTAATAATATGATATAAAAGATATAGTGACTATGCTATAATTGCTATGATAATGAAAACTCTGTTACGGTTAATTAATTTTGAGTTCATGGAAAAAACCATGATAATGTTTTTAGAGAAAATCAGTTATAGTTGCAGTTGTGTAATTAACTTGTTTTATATTTTACTGTTATAGTTCACGGAAAGGATCTTTGGAAAGACATTAAAGACCAAAGAGTACCAGTGAAACCTTGTTCGTAATTTTTTTGAAGTCTAGTAGTGCATACCTGTGAAAGTAAAAAGTTTTGACATATGAAATGTCATCTGCACTCAGATAAACGGCAAAACGTCAATGATCTTCAACATGTCTCCGCTGACGTCGATCACTAGGCGATGGGTATTTTTATCTTTCTCCTAATTCTGTGTAAACTGCAATACATAGACCTATAGCCTAGGCCTTAATGCCTTCACACACAGCTGTTATTTGTGAATATTATAATGTTTATCCCCTTAAATAATTAAAGTAAGTGTGTACTTGGCTATGAGCATTTATTAACTGATGATGTTGTATTGTAAACACAACGGAAAATGACATATTGCCTAGGAACGGGGTTGCAGGGGGGTTACACATTGTGGTCACTGTGTCCAATAAAATTATGCCATTGGTACATTCTGGTACTCAGATACACGACAGTCGAGTATGCAGTACTTATGGCGTTCAAAATAGCGCATTTGATTAAAATCCACACTCCCTAAGTACCTAATTGCCTTTCTAGGTGAGGTGAGAAAATTTTAAAAATTGGCACCTTTACAGTAGATGCTCGGAAATGGCACTCTCAGCCTTTTATTTGCAATTTATTTTTCTTAATGTAATGAAATTTACATCAATTCTAAATTATGCTACGTTATGCACGTTTTCATGAAATTATGCGTAGCATTAATGCTACATGCTACGGGGTCCAAATTATGCCAAAAGTATATTTATGCTACGAATGGCCACTGTGGAGTTACGGACAAGAACGATATCTCAGGGAACCGAATATTAAGTACTGTATTTGCAAGAGCCATGTGCTTAGAACTGTTCATTTTCCAGCAGGGTATGAAAATGTTTTCAACACAACATATGCATGTTGTAAGTTAAAATTTCATCGGATAGACAATGGTTTAGCTGTACCTTTTTGGGAGTCCCCACCGAATGTCGGTATGAAAACAACGTAAATTCAATCAAGTAAATTTTATCAAACGTAATATGATTTAGTTTCAGTTTAATGCAACATCCGATAGACTCTATAAAGAATTTGTTAAAGGTAGCAGTCCCGAACTGGGCTAGGCCAAGCTGAGTAGGCCAAGCTGTCCAAATCATCACTGTAAAAGTGGCTGTCCGAAGTAATTGTTGGCCGTCCAAAAGGCGGCCGGGCGGCTCGCTGTGTTACATGAAAATACTGAAAAATGTTTGTGAATTGAAAATTGATAATGAGTCTGACATGAATATTTTCAGAGTAGGCAGATATAAAAGTTTACACTTTCTCTTTTGTGTACACCTCTTGTACCTATGTATGTAAAATGTTTCTTGGACAGCAACATTTTCGAAGGAGTTCCTGCATACTAAAAATCATTTAAAAAAAATTGTTTTGTACTTACCTTTCTGGGAGCTGAATTTCTAAATGAAAAAGTCCACCATTATAAGGAGTGTTTTCTGCCCCAATAATTTCTGCAAACAAATTTTAAAAGTACATTAGCAAAGACTTTAATCTTGTGTCATTCATAATTTCAATTGCTAATACATAAACATTACAGATGGGACAATTATGAAATTTCATATATACTGTATGTATTACGGTAAATGAATATTAACAAATTTGTTTAAAAGGGATACAAAAAGATAACTGTGCACAAAAATATTGTCCAACAGATGTACTGTTCAAAAAATCGTTATCATTATGTCCCATCTGTAAAACAAATATTTAATGTCAAATTCGGCCTACTTTAAAAATATCCATCAAAACTGACGACGCCGACTTGAAATATTTACCCCACTAAAAACGTGTTTTTTGTAACTCACGATAAAGTGAAACGAATAAAAACGATTATATACGCAGGTTTGAAATATCTTCGGTGTGTTAAACAAAAGAGAGATCAAATTTAGCTTCCAAAAGGAGAAATTAACATGTTTCACTAGCCGCATGTGATAGTTCCTGATTTGCACGTAATCCCCTCGCGTTGCAATCACCTAGCTTCACCCATAGAGGTATAATAAGAATACTAGAGCGCTAACCGCAATGTATTCGATGTTCGAAATACGCAGAACTGTTTAATATTCATCCGCGTTACCGGATCTCTAAAATTTCGTCTGCTATAAAAGTTAATAGCCTTTTTTTTTGGTTAGTTTGATAGTCGTGGCTTGCCAGTCGTCTTAAGTTGAACTAAAACTAGGACTTGATTTAGTCGTAGTTAAAACTTCGACTACATTGTTTGTGAATACAAATTGAAGTTAAAGATGCAACTACTGTAGCACTACAGTAAATGAAGTTCTACAGTAGTTCGAAGTTCGACTAAAGTTTGTTTTAAGAATACGAGCGTAAGTCTTTAGTTACATTTACATTATACAGCGAAAATATTTACTTCATCATGCATAAAAAAGAGTGAAACTTAAAACACCCAATTCATTATTTTTATTTTATTTTAAAATGCTATTGTTTGAAAGTAAAAATATGAATTCATTACACACAAAACATTTTATTATTTCATTAATTTTTATGAATTGGTAGCCATGAGAGGTTGTCACAAACTGTACATTGAACAGTTAGTTACAGCACACCTTAATACCTCCTTCTCTATCTAAAATCACCCTAATTCTGTAAAGTGATTCACCGAAGATTCACAAGAAATAATTATCATCATATTATAAAAGATATGCCTAATGGAATATGATGGAAAAGAACATCTTAATTGTTACGTTAAATTAAAATATTATACATTATAAGCAATTAAGACATGGCATGGTGGATACAGTAAAATGATATAAATGCAAAATATAAATTTCTGATAAAGATTCTTGTACATACATTCCTAATAATTAATAGTCATATTTTTCCTTAAAACAATAAAAAAACACACATTTTGTTACTCAGTACTTGATGTTCATGTACACATACAGGAATTACGACAAGTTGAGCCGCCGGTCATTTCTATGAAACGCCAAGCGCGTCTCTCAGTGAATGTAATGCGTTAATTGTGGCGTATTTCAATTAATTCGTTATTTGTACTATTTTGTTAAATATTTTTGGGGAGTATTTCAATTAATTTACTCGTTTTACTATTTTATTAAATATTTTTGGGGCGTATTTCAATTTATTTACTCGTTCTTGGTACTGTTGTTTCATGGATGTATATTGATAATTACAGTAAGAAAAACTAATCGAAAGTGACAGTGTTGGCATTTTTTCATCATTTTATAAGGAATTTAGCAAATTTTGCAACAAAGGTGCAACTTCATACAAATTCATTTATTTCATTTTATCTTTATAAAAATGTAAGTACATAAAATAATTAAAATTCTAATTTTCAATTACACAACTTATACATCACGAACGGCAATACGAGCAAATCAACGACTGACAAGACTGTGGGATGAACATTTTCATTTCAAAATTTTGATTAGCAATGTTTGCTAATCAAATTGAAAATTGAGTAGCAATATCACATTTTTGTATAGCATTTTTTCCCCAAAAATTATCATCGAACTATTATGATTTTACAACATTCAAGGTCCATGCAGGCTTCAAAAAGTAATTCATTCAAGAAAAGCCCATGATGAAGAAGTCCCACCACTTCAGATGATGAAGATGAACACAACATTGCAATTTATATAGTTAAGCTTATTTTGGATGATAGAGTAAATTTACATTTTAAATTAAATATTCTTTTTGTATGTATACAATATTAATTATTGAAGTATCAATGAATGCTGTTTATTTGGAATAATCTATGTGAACATAGAGAAAGAACTTCCTTCTCTATGATGTGAACAATAAAATTAATAAAGTACATAGTGATGTCACAAAAATATTTTTTACCACCACCAATAATGGGGATGAGTTGACTGGATGGGCCACGGACGTCTGGGGATGAGTTAACATTGATTAAAAAAAATTAAGGTTGAGTTGATCAAGTCAAAAGTTCATATTAGGCCTACAGTACTGTACTTGGCTGTGGTCAACCGACACCGAGGAATGTAATACACTAGGCCTATTTTTTGTGTGGCAGACTTGCTTGACATTAATCGGCACAACATTACCTGTACAGCAGATTACAGTTCTCTTGAAACCAGCAGTACGTACTTACCTGATTGAAAACCATTAATGCTAAAAAGAATCTTGCATGCTGGTCCTATTTAATAAATTAAGTACAGTATTTATAAAAGAGAGTCAGGCCTAGCACTACCCTATCTAATCGTCATCTTGTTTATAATGCTGACAGGTTCCCAGTTGATAAGCTTCACTGCGCACCATTTCAAAACATCTATACACCATATACCACGAGGTTGGGTTTGAGCGTGAATCGAATGCGGCGATGGGCGGAAGGCCGTTCAAAGAGAAGAGCCTGTCTGAGTGTTCTTTGATTTTCTTCCGACAGCACTGACGCGCATGGGAAAAAAGAATCTTGCATGCTGGTTCTAAATTAAGAAAAGTACAGTATTTATAAAAGAGAGTCAGGCCTAGCACTACCCTATCTAATCGTCATCTTGTTTATAATGCTGACAGGTTCCCAGTTGATAAGCTTCATTGTGCACCATTTCAAAACATCGACACGCCATATACCATGAGGTTGGGTTTGAGCATGAATCGAATGCGGCGATGGGCGGAAGGCCTTCAAACAGAAGAGCCTGTCGGATTGTTTGATTTTCTTCCGACAGCACTGACACTGACTGATTTTGAAGAACTTAAAGGTCATTAAAAAAACTCTTCAGAAGTCGGGAAAGCTCATTTCCGTCATAGGAATCATAAATTTTCCATTATGAACCACCCTCTATCAAATCATGGATCCACCCCTGATTTTAATGTGGGTGCTAATACCTCATCACAGACAGTGCCTGGGTCACTAACAGTTGGATGGATGATTTTTTTTCTCATTTATCATCATAAATCCGGGATTTTAAGAGTATCAAATGGGTGTTTTCCTCGTCATACCTAACTCTCATTTGCTTGTGAAAGTATTTGAAGTTCGTGTGGAAAAATACTAAATAAAGTAAAATATTTTGAAAGTTACTTTGGTGTTTCTGACTATTATTTTACTACTGTTTTATACTGTACATTAATTTGTTTGACTATTAAAGAGAAAAAATTATATTTACATACCAGACTGAGGAAGGGCTGGAGAACATAGTCATAGTCAAAGCAAACACATCATTAAATATATGTTCTCATTTAATAAGAATTACATACATTGAATACCAATGCATGGATGGATGATTGTTTATAATGAATAGTCGTCTTCTAGTATAGTGAGGCCTATTAAATATTATTTTTCTTATAAACTCCCAGGAGGCTTTTTTTTTTATCAACATTCAAAACACTATTGTGAAAGTAAACATTCAAAAAACCCACAATACATAGCATATTTTCCAATAAGGCCATGTAAAATAAAATAATTGGTTAGCATCCTCTCCTAACCATCAAAAAGGCCACCGACCCGATTTTTAAAAAAATTTTTATTTTTTACAAAACACTCACAAACTGCATTTAATATAGGTTTGTTTATCACCTGTCCACACACTAACCAGACCACTTGCAGTTCTATGCTCTACTTTTGTTCCATAGGCCTATACTGTAGCCACATGGTATCCATGATGCCTGTTGTGTTGAGGAGTGAATTGTGCATGCATAGAGATAATTGCATTCTGACGCTGTTATTCATAGGTGAAGTTTCTGCTTGCTATAGATGAATTATATAATTCCTTGTATGTAATTTTGGTCTCTCTTGTTTTCTTCTTTTTTTTTTTGAGCACTGTTTTTCCTTGCGAAATTCTTTTTTCATGTTCAACCCAAAAAAAAAAAAAAAAAAACCTCTCTCCTTACCACGAAAATTGATAACATAAGGATGCTAACCAATTGTTTTATTTTACATGGCCTAATGTTATTCTTATAAAGTCTTGCCTTTATATTTCATTGAAAAACGGATATAATAATTTGACTCTTTTCCAAATACAGGTCTTAAATTACTGTATTTATATGATGCCATCACTCGGCGCAACTCATGCATCCACAACAGACGCTATGGTGGGTGTTTTCCCCATACAGCAGTTTGGGCGTCACGCTGACTCGCGTGCATTAAGAATAGCAGTCGACTCTCTTCTGTTATATACTGTACTCTTTGACTAACACAAACCAACTAGTCGATGTCAAGGGTCATATGCTAAGTATCAATTTCGCATGTTTATTAGCTAAAACCGGAAACACTTGGAGCTGTCACCCCTTCAATTTTCTGTTTCGTAAAACGTGGCGTAACTATAGTAAAATATTTTTTTTTCAGATAAAATTTTTTAAATGATTCAAAATGGCCAATTCAATTTCAAAATTTATTTTTTTTAAAGTTTTCACTAAGTAAGGGACAATACAATAGAACTTTAAATAAAAAAAACGGCCAGATTATTATTTGCCTACGCTTCCGCATCCTGCAACAACCACACTGTCACTACCAACTCTATTGGCGCGCCATACTTTCAATTGTTAAAAATCTGGTGGCCGAAATGATCTGAGACACTATGGCCTAGGTCTAGTTAATAGCTAGGAACTGGGCCATGCCTCTACTACTTGGGCCTAGCCTACTAGGGCCTACTTGTTTGTACATGGTACCTACTGTAGTAGGCCTAGGCTAGGTCTAGTGCTTCGTGACTGACTGTGCCAAAACAAATTTTTAACTCACGGGCCTCAAGACTGTCGCTGCTATCACTCTTCATCGAACACGAAATACCAGGTGGCGGAGATCTCTCAAACATTTCTATCTCTCTCTTCATCCTTCCTAAACGCTGCATTTTAACACATTACAAACACAGTAGCTTTTTGACAACAAAACAATTGTTTTTTCCGTCCTTTTTCTCGATCACCAATCGTTGGTCATGAAGAACGAGCTGTTCTGCATATCAAAGTGCGTTCCGCTCGACGACAGAACGCCCTCTACAAACTGTTGTGGATAAACTGCTGCGCTAATAAAGTACTGGATTCCCCGCACGATTAATCGTATTGGAGTTCGTGCTTTCAACCGGAGAGGCGCCAGTGGGGTCGGGGAGGGTGCTTAAGGCCTTCTCCCATCGGTCTGGTCAAGCCCCCCCCCCATCTGCCAAAGCTTGGCGTGTCAGTCGGACTAAAAAAAAAATAGGCCTAGTTTTCCCATCCCAGTAATAAGGCCCACTGCCTACGCCAAACCAAATCAACTTGATAGAGGCCAATTTAACAAAGAAAGTTAGGGGGAGTGGAATGTTAAAAGCAGTCAACATAGCCAGATATCCTAACTAATCCGTCCTGTTCACCCTAATCCCTGTTGACACTTGATTTTTCACCTTGTATACAAATGGCGGCAATTTTGAAAAATGGCCGCCAAATTTATTTAAAATGTGCATATAATTGGAACTAAATAAGCTACAGATATGATGTTGGTGTCTAAACTCATAATTTCTACAGGCAACAAACTAGACATATAAAAACTACTGTCACTCATGCCAGAATAGAACATAATTCAAAAATAGGTGTTTATTTGTTTTGAAATACTGTAACCGCAAAATATAAAATGTGCATAAAATATGAATAAGTATATAAACTCACCAAAAGTCGTGTTTGGTATCGTTGGAAAGCTCTTCCAATGATGCAAAATGTATTGCAGTTTTCATATATCAGAAACGGTGTAGTGTTTCATATATTGTCCCATACAATTCAATTATGGCATATCATATTAAAATAAACAGGACCATTTGCGTAACTCATGAGCTCTCGGGGTGGGGGTGGGGGCGCTCCTACTACTACCTAGCACATTACTACCAAGCCTTAAGTAACGCATGTGCTTTCTGGGTGAAGTCCGAGTCGAATTGGGCCCTGGAGATGCCACTAGGCCTACTTATACTTACAGTAACACTGATACTCAACACTCTCCTACAACGCCTTAACAATACCTAACCTTTTCTATAATTTCCGAAAAAAAACCAAATAGGCCTAGACCAAAATCCCACAAACACAATATGTGGCAGATTTATTAGAAGGGGCTCTTTAACTATGCCCCAGGATACCCCACTACGGAGGTTTGACCAGTTATGTAATGCCTGTGTGCTTTCTGGGGAAAAACTTACTTCCTCCATGTCCAAATTAGTCCCGGAAAGATGGCCCCTACTTACTACTACCGAGCAATCTAATAATACAAAGCTTTTGACAAAATATTTTGTTTTAATTTTTTTCAAAAATGTATAATGTATGAGCCCCGGACGGCTGCATAATAGTACCCACCTTAAAATCCGCCTCCTCCGACTTTAAACATGTCATAAATAAAGAATAAAATACATGGTTATCCATCATAGTAGGCCTATTATTAAATATTATACACAGCATATTGAAATCGATTAAAATAATGTATTCAGTACATTATAGGCCTACTAATAATTCGGATATTCGGATGATAAACGCCTGCAACATCATCAATTGGACCTTAAAGGACGATGGTCATTTTATTCAGATTGGCGTTATCATGTTTCAGAGCAACATAATTTTTGGTATCAAAGTGACACTTTATTAAATACAATCAATGAATTTTGTTACTCAAACGTCTTTATATTGATATTTTCAAGCCATATTAGATGACCTGAACAAAAAGTGATCCAGAAATCGTAGGCTTACTGTACAATATATTATGGCGGAAGTAAATGTTTGTCCGTCTCTGAATTTTAATAGTGTTACTGTAATCATGGAGGAAGAAAATAGATAATAGACCCTATTATTAAATATTGGAATGGTACCTATTTTTTGTGTTAACATGCTCTAACTCATTTTCTTGATCTTTACTTTTTAATGTTCAGTACAATTAATTGTTTAACACTATGCTTTCTTAGATAAGATAGTATAATGCATACTCTAATACGATGGCGTGCATTTTGATACTTCGAGTATGTATTACTATCTTATCTGATATTAATCAGTGGACCTTTCGGTTTATGCTTTCTTATGTTTGTATTTATATTTTCTATTTATTTCTGCATTGCTCCCCTATTCGAAAGTGTGAGTTATTTCCATTCCTCAGAAGTCAAAGCCTCACGCAATCAATTACCGAGTTTCAGTTTCTGTATAGGTTATAGACTGTTGTAAGTCTTTTTTTTTTTAACTTAACTTATATTTATAACCAGGGAGGAGAGCAACTTGGCTCAGTTGCCTAAACTGGTGGTAGCCTCCTTGTGCGCTGAAACGTCGGGATCTCTAGGTCTCCGATTAAAATCAAAACGAATCATTCTTTATTTCATCACTCAAAATGGGTTGAATTTTACAAAAATAAAGGGTTCAAGCAAAAAAATCTAAACAATCAACATTTAAACATTTTTCAACAAAAAGGACCCACATCACAAAAACAGCAAAAGGAAACAGGTTTAAAGGGCAAAAAGGCAACCAATATTAAAATTATTATTATTATTATTATTATTATTATTATTGTAATTACAAATATTGTAGTGAGATTATTATAGTTATTTATTATTATTACTGACTTAAAAATGAACAAAACATTCGCCTGTACAAGGAGTCCTTTCTAGCCATTTTGGAGGATAAAAGTTTTCTAAGATGGTAATTAGAAGGGGCTTTATGGAAGGAGGTGGTGTATTGAATTCCCATCACTGCTCTCCATTTATTTCAGCTGGAGGGCTAAAATGCAAGTTACGATAGCACACCGTCTTTCGGATGAGACATTTAACCTGTTGGTCCCGTGTGCATTATGGCCTGTGTGCACGTTAAAGTGCGCAGTATACTAATTGAAAATGAGTAGGAAATTGTTTCCCAATGTACAGTGGCGTAACGACATAATGCGCTCTTGTGCAGCGGTGGCATAGGTGTGTGAAAGTCCCTCCCTACCCACATTCCCTCTATTTTGAATACCTTGATCTGCCACTGATAGGCCTATCATATAATTTATTTTGTTTTTAAAAGCAATCTAGAATACAATGCCAAATATTAGAAAAACGAGCACATTTAAATACCCACAATCAAAGTACTGATCGGATCAAAAAAGGGCCCCCAGTCTCAGAAAGTCACAGGGCCCCGGGCCCATCGTTAGGCCACTGCCGGTGTGGTGCCCAATCACCACAAGAAGGACCTCACTGGAAACAAATATTCTTCCGACTTTTGTGGGTTTCCTTGGTGTTTACAAGAATTTTGTTTAGAAATGGTGGAGACCACAGACATTAAAAAAAAAATAGCTTGTTTTGGAATAGGCCTACAGTGAAATCATGCTCCCTTCTTTCTGGTCTTTCTTTTCTCTTTCTTCTTTATTTTTTGGGGGTTGGGATAGACCCATGTCTGCTGGACCCACCCTGAAACGATTGATTGAAAGATTGTTTGATAACACTTATTTGTATTGGCAAAGCCAAGAAAATGTACGTGCATATGCACAAACCTAATATATATATGTTGCACGCAAATATTCAAATTAGAAATGTGTGTGCAAAATATTATTCACACAACATTTTTTGGTATTGTCTAATAATTAAAGTCTTTTCATCCTTAACACTTATCTCTAGTGGGATTACCCACCCGGTGTCACTTCGTGAGCAAAAATATTTTAATGATATGCCTGGTGCTACTAACATTGTTTCGGCCCGGGACCCACGACTCGTTGTTGCACCACTGGGAGGACCATGCCGATTAATGTTATAACAAATCAATCAACCAATCAAACAGCACGTAACATAGTTACAAGTATTTACTTGTTTATTTGACATAATAAATGGCGTACAAGTATTTACTGTATGCAGAATCATCAATAAGCCTAAATAGGAAAACACAATATACTGTATTTGCCTTGGCCACCATGAAGTAAGAGTGGGGCCCCTGGCCTATCCGGGGGTCAATTGGACTTGGAGGAACTAAGCATTTCCCCAGAAAGCACACAGGTGTACATATCTGGTCAAACCTCCCTAATAAAATGATGGGTCGTAGTTGGACTGACCCCTTCTAATAAATTAGCCAAGAGAGTGTTTGTGGATTTTGTTCTATTTGGTTTTTGTTTTTTTTTTTTTTTTTTGAAAATTATAGAAAAAGTTATACCGTATTGTCAAGGCGTTTTAGTAGAGTGATTGGTAGTACAGTAGTAAGAAGGGCTCGGTCCCCGTGGCTTCTCAGGGACCCATTTGAACTGGGACTTGGCCCATCAAGCACATGCGTTATGTGCTCGATAGTAAAATGCTAGTTAGTATTAAGAGAACCCACCCACCTCCACCCGAGAGCTCACGAACATTAGGCAACTGGGTCCTGTTTATTTTTTTATACAGTATGCCACAATTAGATTTACAGGATAATATATGAAAAACTACACAGCTTCTGATATGTATATACCGGAAAACATAACTCATCATTGGCAGAGCTTTAAAATGATACCAAACACAACAACTTTTGGTTTTGGTGTGTCATGTGACTTTATATATTTGTCTATATCGCTGTAAATATGTATTATGTTGTTTAGGTGTAATGACAATAAATGATCAGTGTATAATTCCCTTTCCATTGACACCAATTATGACCATGTTTTATGTGGTGCGTCAGCCATCTTGAAATTCAAAATGGCGGCCGATGACGTTGGGACAAAAATGGCACCTAACTTGTTTGAATTCAGCGCAGTAAAAATGATAAAATTAGTCAATAAGATCTATTTTTGCACAAAAATCTATCTGGATTACATAAAAACTGTACTAGTAGCTTATACTCGTTCCTATTTTATGTAGGCCCTACATTTTAAGTATATTTTGCAATTATTTTAAAAACAAATAAACACCAATTTTTTAATTATGTTCCATTCTGGCTTGAGTGACAGTAGTTTTTATATGTCTAGTTTGTTGCCTGTCTAGAAATTATGAGTTTAGACACCAAAATCACAGTCTGTAGCTTATTTAATTCCAGTTTTATGCACATTTTAGATAAATTTGGCGGCCATTTTGAAAAATGGCCGACATTTGTATACAAGGCGTAAAATCAAGTGTCAACAGGGCTTAGGGTGACCAGAAATTATTAATTTGGATATCTGGGTATGTGGATTGCTTCTAACATTCCACTCCCCCTAACTCATTTTTTTCAGATTTTTTTTCTAGTCTATAACGTCTTAATGCTTTTATGGATACATTAAAATTGTGTTACAGTTGAAATTAAGTACAATGAAATGCCAGTGTTTATTGACTTGAAAGTAGTACTGTATATAGAAACAACTAACAATTTTATATTAATTATGAACTTGTATTTTTCAAGGCTAACAGCGCCATTTCCGGCAATCGAGATTTTTTTTAAATCTCCTTTTGGAAGAAGGCACCCCCTCCCCCGCCCATACTCACCCCGGCTCAGGCGTTCGGCCCTCAGATAACGTTACTCGCTATAGTTACTCCCACAAATACTTATCCCCATAAATACAGATGTGTATAAGAGACAGCATTACTACCAACTGTCTCTTATACACATCTAGATGTGTATAAGAGACAGTTAGCCCCCATCCCCATAAATTATATGTCGAAACTACAGTAACTCCGGCTATATAAATTTGATTAGAAGATTGAACAAGTTATTATTGTTAATGAAGAATTAATAATAAGGATTACTATGTCCATTTTTATATCTGATCTATGTAAATTTACTTTCAGAGTTTATATTTCGCTAATGAAATTGTTCAGATATTTATTTGAAAAATACATTAAATAAAAATATGTAATCGTTAACGTTTAATAATATTTGATAATATTTAAATAAAGCAATAAGATTGAATTACTGTATGTTAAATACAAACACAATGTATACACAGACCTAGTTGAGAGTCCAGTTAAAACATGTAAATATGTATCGAAATGATAGGCCTAAATATTATACGTAAATATGCATTTAGTTATTAAATTAAATTTAACAAAAAAAAACGGAAGAAGCATGGGAAGAAAGAAGAACAGGAAAGAAATTTGGAGCGGCTGAAAATATTTACCGAAAATAAACAATAATAATCATTTTGTCATCATTTTCTGAAAATTTGTTGGCACTATTCGTCAGAGGTCAAGTTGCCGACAGCATACATGTTTCATATATTCGACATCGAACACAATGTCGAATATATGAAACATGTAGGCTGCCGGCACCTTAATAATAATAATAATAATAATAATAATAATAATAATAATAATAATAATAGTGTAGTTTTATATAGCGTACATATCCATTTAATGTAAGATGCTCAGGGCGCTTGAATGTGGACTGAGGAACTCGATCAATGACTTTCTTCGCCCCTAAGGGTCCCTTCGTGTCTGTGCTACCCGGTAACCCGGTACCAGTAACTCTCGTCGTCCACTTCTGATGATTAGTGCCAGCAAATTTTCACAAAAACGTGATGCAATAAGGACAAAATTATCATTATTGTTTATTTTCGGTAAATATTTTCAGCCGCTCCAAATTTCTTTCCTTTTCTTCTTTCTTCCTTCCTATGTTTCTTCCGTTTTTTCGTTAAATTTAATATAGTAAATACATATTTACGCATAATATTTATATTTATAAGGACAAAATTTTCACAAAAACGTGATACAATAAGAACAAAATTATCATTATTGTTTATTTTCGGTAAATATTTTCAGCCGCTCCAAATTTCTTTCCTTTTCTTCTTTCTTCCTTCCTATGTTTCTTCCGTTTTTTCGTTAAATTTAATATAGTAAATACATATTTACGCATAATATTTATATAAATATATAATGATTATATCATTTCGAGTATCATTTTCATATTTTAACTGGACTCTACTACTATAAACCTGTGTATACATTGTGTCTGTATTTAACATAATTCAATATTATTGTTTTATTCAAATATCAAATATTATTAAACTTTAACGATTACATTATTTTATATATACTTTTCAAATAAATATCTAAACAATTTTCATTAATGAAATATAAACCCTGAAAGTAAGTTTACGTAGATTAGATCAATAAAAATGGACATAGTATCCATCTATTCATTAACTAGAATAACTTTTCAATATTCTAATCAATTATATATAGCCGGAGTTAGATTCGAACTAGGCAAACCTTGCTAAAAAGGCACACTTTCCTTTCTCTATGAAAAGGCTTTTTTATGAATGGAATGACCTGTTCGAAGCACGAACTCCTGTAGACCAAACCCAGTACCGTTACGACTTTTAATCATGCGGGAAATCCACTCACTATGTCTTTGATTTTTTTTTCTCTCTATATATAGGCCTAAAGAATGAGATAAAATTACTGATCTTTTAAAGAGGAAAAAATTCTTGAATTTTGAAGAACTTAAAGGTCATTAAAAAAAAAAAACTCTTCAGAAGTCGGGAAAGCTCATTTCCGGCCTAGGAATCATAAAATTTCCATTTGAACCACCCTCTTTCAAATCCTGGATCCGCCCTTGATTATAATGTGGGTGCTAATAATACTTCATCACAGACAGTGCCTGGGTTACTAACAGTTGGATGGATGATTTTTTTTTTTCTCTTTTATCATCATATATTCGGGATTTTAAGATATATATATCAAGATGAATGTTTTCCTTATTATTACCTAACTCTCATTTGCTTGTGAAAGTATTTGAAGTTCGTGTGGAAAATACTAAATAAAGTACAATATTTTGAAAGTTACTTTGGTGTTTCCGACTATTTTTTTACTACTGTTGTATGCACTAATTTGTTTGACTGAAGAGAAAACGTTATATTTACATACCAGACCCGCCTGGAGAACATAGTCATAGTCAAAGCAAACACATCATTAACTATATGTTCTCATTTAATAAGAATTACATATATCGAATACCATTGCATGGATGGATGATTGTTTATAATGAAAAGTTCTAGTATAGTGAGGCCTATTAAATATATTTTTCTTATAAACTCCCAGCAGGCTATTTATTTTTATTTATTATTTATCAACATTCGAAACACTATTGTGATTTAAAGCAAACTTTCTAAAAACCCACAATAAGGCCTACATAGCATATTTTCCAATAATGTTATTCTTATAAAGTCTTGCCTTTACATTTCGTTGAAAAAATGATATAATAATTTGACTTTATGCACTCTTTTTCAAATACACATTTATACCTTTGATATCCCGAGATGTGCGTCCTTCTGTTGAATTGCCTTGCTCAGCGCAACTCATGCATCCACAACAGACGCTAGGGGCGTTTTCCCTATACAGCGGATCGGGCATCACGCTGACCCGCGTGCATTAATAGCAATGGACTCTCTTCTTATATACTCTTTGACTCAAGACAGGTTTCTGCGATCGACCTTACACCAAGTATCGCGGGAATGTTGTGTACAAAATAAGGCTTATGCCTATATAGACAGATACAGTGAATAGCTAAAAACAATGTTTTAAATTAAAATGTGACAAATAAATTCTGGAGCAAATTTATTGTAGTTTCAGTTTCATTACATCACTGTATTCGTGTTGTACAGTCAATGTAGGCATGGGTATAGTCCTCGAGGTGGGGGGGGGGCAGCTAGCAAAGCGACGTTGGCCCAACTTTGGTAAACCTTGGCAAGCGTCGGTAAGCGTCCGGGTCGGATATCTGACGTTGGTACAAGGTTGGTGTTTTGGTCGGAGAGGTAATGTCAAGCCAACATTGGAATTTCACGTTGGCCCAACGTATGAATATATTTGTCGATTTTCCGATGTCGTCCCAACGTTGGTAAGCTGTCGTAATATTCAGTCTGACTACGGACGTTGTTACAACGTCACGATTTGTTACTGGCCCGACGTCGGCAAACTACGAAAAAGATGGTTGGGCCGTTGGCCCAACGTTGGCTAGAGGTTGTAAATATTAGATGTGATAGTAGATGTTTTCTCAACGTCACAGTACGTTGTTGGCACGACGTCGGTAAATGTTTGAAATAGTGGTTAGTTAAAACCGTTGGCCCGACGTTGGTTAGAGGTTGTAAATATTAGGATGTAATAACAGATGTTGTCGCAACGTCAGAGTACTTTGTTGGCCCGACGTTGGTAAATGTTAGTGAAGGTTGGTTACAACCGTTGGGCCGACGTTGGTTAGAGGCTGTAAATATTAGATGTAATTAAAGACGTTGTCGCAACGTCATAGTACTTTGTTTGCCCGACGTCGGTAAACGTTTGAATAGACGTTGGTTACCACCGTTAGACCGACGTTGGCCAGAGGTTGTAAATATTAAATGTGATTACAGACTTTGCCTCAACGTCACAGAACGCTGTTGGCCCTACGTCGGTAAACGTTTGGAATGGAGGTTGGTTACAACCGTTGTTCTGACGTTGGTTAGAGGTTGTAAATATTAGGATGTGATAGACGTTGTCCCAACGTCACAGTACTTTGTTGGCCCGACGTCGGTAAACGTTAGTGGAGGTTGGCGACAACAGTTGGGCCGACGTTGGTTAGAAGTTGTAAATTTTAAACGTTGACCGACGTCGGGCCAAAAAAAGGAAAAAAAATTGGTTCGCGTGGGAATCAAACACACAACCACCAGGTTTGCTATTCATTATCCACCATCAACTAAACTGCCTTAAAAAAATGGTTCGTTTGGGAATCGAACACACAACTACCAGGTTTTGCTATTCATTATCCACCATCAACTAAACTGCCTTAAAAAAATGGTTCGTGTGGGAATTGAACACACAACCACCAGGTTTCCCGTAACATGATTAGTCTATTTTTTTTTTCTAATTTGCGTAATGAATTTTTCAAACATTTTTGTCTATTTAAAAAAAAGTGCGTAAATTATGGAGATGGTAACAATCAAAAATCGATTATAAATTTAATTATACATTTTTAGACAAAAAAAATAAACCCTCTTCGCCCACGGCCCATTTTTGACACAATGGCCTTGCATAATATTAACCTGCAGTGTATATATACAAATAATTTTTTCTAGTAGGATCAGAGTTGACTAACTGGTACTTGGTGTGGTACTAGGTTTATCGCATTTATGGCTTAGGGGCTGCGGTTTACCTCCCTCCGTTTAGTCATGCTGGATCACGGGTAGTAAACTCGGCGATCGTGGGTTCGATTCCCACACGGGGCAAGTTCTTTTGAAATTTTTTTTATTTATTTTTATTTTTTAAATTTTTTTTTTAAGGTCGTGGGTTTTTCATGTGCACATGACTGATCGAGTCGAATGGTTTTAGGAGCGTTATTTAGAACTAGAAAAGAAGCAATCATTGCTTAGGCGTTATAGGAATAATAGCTGAAAACAACTTTTAAATAATGTGACCAAGGACTTTTGATATTTTGGAGCAGATTTATTATAGTTTCAGTTTTATTTCATTACTCTAATTTTGTGTTAAAACCATATTATAGAATTTGAAATGTATTGAATTGAATACAGTATGAAAAGGATCGAGAATACTGCTGGGTTCCCCATCATCGTGCAGTACTGTTCCATCTCGCGCTCGCAGTCACAACTCTAGTTCACAGCAAATTTGGTCAAAGTGTACAGTTTTCATCATGGACGACCCCAGTGAGGATATGTTTAATAAAGTTGAAGACAATTTCAGCTGCTTTAGCAGTATTAGATTGGCAAATGATTATAATATTAAAACGTATGAGGATTGGCAATACTCATATTTATTTAGTATTATTATTATTATTATTATTATTATTATTATTATTATTATTATTATTATTATCTCCTCCAGGAGATATGTTTTCGTTTCGCGTGGGTGTGGGTGTGTGTGTGTGTGTGTAACGCTTTGCTGTTTCAGTTTTTTTCTTGTGTACAAAATATCTCAAAAAACGGCTGCATATATTATGTAAATTCCAGTTACAGGGATTGTTAGGTATGGCCCAAGAAGGATGAGGTGATTAAAATTTGGTGACTGCCCGAATTAGGGTGTGGATGTGAGGATCATATAAAGGAATTTGTCCTAGATAAGATATATTTCAAAAACTAATCAACTGACATGAATGAAACTTTCCAGGAAGTTACAAGGAAATTTATCAACAGCTGGTCACGATCCAAACTAGGGGGTGAACTTAAGGGTCATTTAAATTGTTGAGGTCCTGTGTGTTTTCTGTGTACAAAATATCTCAAATCCAGCTGCACTGGTTTAAATGCCAGTTACGGGGATTGTTTGGTAATACCCAAGGATGAGGTGATTATATTTTTGGTGACCAACCGGCGCAGGGTGTGCATATGAGAACCGCTCAAATGAAAACGTCCCAGACCAGATTTTTCCAAAAATAATTAAATGATATGATTAAAACCTTCTGAAGGGTTTAACCAAGTTACAAGGAAGAAATTGTGAAGTGCTGGTGAACAAATACGGGGGTGTATGTGAGGGCCATTTGTTACTTGTTACTTATTTGTATAGCGCCTTTCTTTTTCAGTTACGAAGCCCTGTAAAGTTCTTTTCCCTGGTCATTAGGTCCACATGCTAAGTGTTGCTGCTGATAATCAGCGCAGGAGCAAGTAACCCCACCAGGTTCCCATTTATACTCCTGGGTGAAGAGAAGCAATGCAGATAGTGTCTTGCTCAAGGGCACAAGCGAAATACACAGCGAGGGATTGAAACCCCGACCCCAAGGTTGGGAAAGCAAACCGTTCCCGCTGCGCCAAACCGCCGTTAGGACTTAGACCTAAATATCTCTTTATTGGATCAGTGGTTGACAAAAGTGTTTAAATTTTGTTCACGATAGGCTGAAACAATATGTATATGATGAATATTTAAATTAGTTCGATTACAGTAAATGCGTACAGCGTTCTATATGTACTAACTTCACTTTTTTCGGAACTTATTGGGAATACTTTTAATGCTTTTAATCCTTACATTTTAACGTGTGACGCTAAAAATAAAATCCCCATATTTCTATTTCCATAATATTTTCATTTCAACACCAATGTGCATGCATTTTGTTTGTAGGCTATAAAGAGTAAAGCGTGCTAGCATTCTAGTCAGAACATGTAAGGATTGGCAGGTGTACAATTGATACAATGGCAGGCGTTCGGAAAATGAAGCGCTTATATTTTGGTGTCGATGGAGACGGACCCTTCGAAGCAAAACGTCGCAGATCAGAAATCTCAAAAACTAATCAACTCATCTTAATGAAAATTTTGTGTTAGTGTAAATTTTTTAAAGTACGAGATTGACGAGTTATTGTGCCGTTTTGAAGAGAAGTATGAGCGAAAGTGAGTTGTTGCGGTAGTGGTAGTGGTTGAAGTAAATTAGGAACATTTTTTTGGGAGGTTGATTTTATAGAAATGATTTTGCGGTGGGCGGAGATATGTTCTCTACTGAGTGCTCTTGTTATTGTTATTATTATTATTATTATTTATTATTATTATTATCATACAGCTGTACCCCAGGTTGGTAATTCTTACCCTTAACAAACAGAGTACAACACTTCACTTGGTCTACAGCTGTATTTTATTAGATATATCGCTAACTACAGCGGAGCAATTTAGCCTATCTACGTTCACAAGCAGAAATCTAAACTAGAACCATATCTTAAAACTACATTCATTTTAAACACTTAATTATCAGGGTTAATTAGTCATGCATTCTGATATGTAATTATTTCATCTTAAGGAAGTTATTAACAGTTTCTAGTGGAAATTCGCCTAAGTTAAATGAACTACTGGCTACTGCATATGAGTACTGAACGTGAGTTGGGTCTAGTTACTCATCACCTCTTGAGTCCAATACATTGTTAGGTATATTTCCGGTTACTATTTGCTGAGTATTATTGTGTATTTGGGCTTCATTACATGCCCCTCCTTCTAAAAGTAGACTGTGTCAGTCTTTAAAAGGACACAGTGTATTGTTAAACATTAAGATTGTTCAAAAGGCCCAATATCAAAAGCGATCTTTAATTAAAATGCAAACAAAAAAATTGTTCCAAGAAGTTCAGTAATCAAAAGTCAGCGACGGCAGCTAAAACAGAGCAAATATTGTCATATATTTTGTACCCAACTATTTCATTTATATTTATATAACAAACATTAGTTAGTGTAAATTTGATGTCGGTCTCACTCTTTCTGTTATCTCATCTTCACATAAATCCAGTATTATCATTATCATTATCATTATTATTATTATTATTATTATTATTATTATTACTATTATTATTATGTCGATAACCGACAATGGGGGCCATCTGGGAAGCGACTAAATTAAAATTTCAAATGGTCTTCAAAACTTATCTTGCTTCCAGGTTTCTGTACTTAAAAATCAATTTGTTAGAGCATAGACAAATTCATTGGCATACGTATATATGAGAACACCAACAATTATATCAAATCAAACTATTCTATAATTAAATGTAACTAAAAAGTATGTCTTAACTACTTGTGTATCATCAGGTACCATTAACCTGTGACATCATCATTTCAAACAACATACAACAATTAATATAATCACACAAAATAAAACATGCATATGACACGAGTCAAATTAAAATGGTCCAGGTTCATCATTAATTTATGCACGGCTTAGGTCATCAGCATTTCCATTCAAGCTTCCCTTTTTATAATTAACTTCAAATTTATAGTTTTTGAGCATAATTGCCCATCTCATCAATCTATTGTTAGAATTTTGCATAGATTTTAGCCATTTTAAAGCCCTATGATCTGTATCAATTCTAAACTTAATTCCATATAGGTAATATTTAAATTTTGCCCAGACCATCGCTAGGCATTCCTTCTCTGGTACAGAGTATTGTTCCCTTGATAATAGCTTTCGACTTATGTAGACTATCGGATTTTCATTTGAGTTTTCATTATTTACTTGGCATAATACTCCTCCCAGTCCCAAATTCAGATGCGTCAGTCTGCGGTATAACTGCTTTAGAAAAATCTGGAGCTTTGAGAATTGGCTTGCTAGTAAGCATGTGTTTTAGAAGTTTAAATGCTTTTTCACATAGCTCATTCCATTTAATGGTATTCGATTTGTCATTCTTAGTTAGCTCCACCAAAGGAGTGGAAATCGTTGCAAAATCTTTTATAAATTTTCGATAGTATCCCGATAAGCATAGAAAGGCCCTGACTTGCTTCTTAGTTATTGGTCTAGGGAAGTTTACAACTGCTTCAAATGTATCAGTCATTGGTCTGATTTCACCATTTCCAATTATATGACCTAAGAACGACACAGTGGCTTGTGCTTTTGGCTGGTTTGGCTGTCAAAACAGCCTGCTTTAGTTTACCCAATACATCATTTAGGTGTCACATGTGTTCTTCCCAAGCACCGTATACATATATATATATATATATATATATCATCAATATAAGCTTTGGCGCAACCATGGCAACCAACTAGGACCTTGTCCATCAATCATTGGAAAGTACTAATACTGTTTTGTAGTCTAAAGTGTAATACATTGTAACAAAATTGGCCAAATGGCATAATAAATGCTGATTTTTGTTTTGATTTTTACCCACTACCCATATAGAAAACAATACGACATAGGGCTTATCTTATTTATAATATAGGCTACACATGTGTGTTTGAAACTAAATATAAACATTTTCATCATGGTTTTATTTATTACAAACATATTCTTTCACCATCAATACACATTGAGGCCCTTCTTTTTGGTTAAAACGATCTATATTAAATTTGCCTTTCTTGAGTTTTTAGACTATTATGTGTTTAGCTAACTTAAAAGGATAAACCTAAAAAAGACCTAAAAAGTTTTTAATTCTAATTCCGTCGGAATTGATGAAAACTCCCTAATGTGCAATTTATAGAGGAAATTGGCCTACAGTAACAAGAAATGCGCGCGAAGAATTTGAGAATTTTAGGCACTTTCAGAGGATGCCTTTGTCAAGGGGTGGGGAAAGATTTTCCAAAGATGGATATTTTCCCCTTGGCCCCCCGTGTTTTTAATTCTAATTTCGTTGGCATTGATCAAAACTCCATAAAATGTGCAATTTTTAGAGGAAATTGGCCCAAATGAACAAGAAATGTGCGCGAAGCGCGGGAAATTTGAGGTTTTTAAGCACTTTCGGGGATGAAAAGGGCATTTATAAAATGGTGGGGACGATTTTCCAAAGATATATATTTTCCCCTTGTCCCCCAGTGGTTACGCCATCGGGCAGCATAGATCAAAGAAGTTATGACAGTTTTTGAAGTGGAGAAGGGGTTGCAAGGTGTTGTGTGTCTGGTCATTATATCTTCCTTTTTATTCTTGTCTTTATTTTTCTCCTCTTTTTCTTTCCTTTTCTTTTCCTCTTCTTTCTCTTTCCTTCCCTCTCCTCTCTTTCTTTTCTCCCCCTGCGCCTGTTACGACACTGGCTAACACGCCAATCATCCCCTACCCCCAATAAAAAATACTTTTCCACGCCACTGTATAATGGTATACAATAAATTACTGAACCGATGATCCACTGAATAATTTCAGATAACATAAAAACAATTTACCTCCAAATAAGAAAACAGACGACATATTGAGATTTAAAGTTTTGATCTATTTGTCATTTTTAAGAGTTTGAATTTTCAGTACTCTCGAAAATAATCATATAGATCGAAACGTTGGACCTCAATATGTCTTCAGTTTCATTTAGTCCAATCCGCCGCGTGTTTTGGCCGTCGAATTGTTTAACGTATTCTTTTGTTACACTCAAGTCTAATTCGTGATTTTTAATCCTACTATAAATCTTAAATATTATTTTTAATAGGTTTAGTGAAGTACATGTTAACAAACATGTTAACTAAAAATATTTTTTTTTCACAAGTATTATATCGATCGACTTTAGTGTTGTTTGAAACATTTCATTATTTGAATGTTATTAAAACATTAAAAGTAATGGTATGTAAATTCCAAGAATGTTTTAAGGTTATATCGGTTGATGAGGAATTTATTGATTAGGCCTATAATAGCAAATTGCATCAATTTATTTTGCAAAAACAAGTTTTCCAGCTTCAGAGGGGGCACATCCCCTGTCCGCACAAGAGCACACATTGGCGCTAACACCAGGCGCGTAACAGTGATCTTGGGTCAGAGTGGGTATTTATTTTCCCGGTTAGTAATTTATCATACCCACCCCACTCCCCACATAGAAAACAATACGACATAGGGCTTATCTTATTTATAATATAGGCCATACACGTGTGTTTGAAACTAAATATAAGCATTTTCATCATGGTTACGCCATCGGGCAACACAGATCCAAGGAGTTATGACAGTTTTTGAAGTGGAGAAGGGGTTGCAGGGTGTTGTGAGTCTGGTCATTATGATATCTTCCTTCTTATTCTTGTCGTTATTTTTCTCTTCTCTTTTTCTTTCCTTTTCTTTTCCTTTTCTTTCTCTTTGCCTCCCTCTCCCCTCTTTCTTTTCTCTTATTACCCAGCCCGGTACGACGGCTTGGTCAGCCCGGTAAAAACCGTCAGGGAAGGGGCAGTTCCCCCCCGCGCCTGTTTTTGACACTGGCTAACACGCCAATCATCCCCCCTCCCAATGAAAAATACTTTTCTACGCCACTGTGCAAATGGGTAGCACAGTTTTTCAAAATAGGTATAGTAGTTTTTCAATTGGGTAGCGCAGTTTTTCAAATGGGTAGCGCAGTTTTTCAAATGGGTACAGTGGCGCCGAGAGGCCAGGGCTTATGGGGAAAGTGCCCAGGGGCCCTGGCCCAACAGGGGCCCAGTCTGCTAGTCTATTTTTTTAATATTTAAAAAAAGTCTTATTTCCTTCACGATTAAACTAACCAGGGATATTTTTGCTTTAATATAACTAAATAGACTATCCATAATATCGTAGAACGTCGAAGGAAAACATCTTGTCAACTTCAGTGATTTGTGGCAGTGACAGTTGTCTCTCCCTTGTTGGGGCCGGGCAGCAAATCTGCCCCGGACCCTATGATCGTTCTCGGCGGCCCTGAATGTGTAGCGCAGTTTTGTAAATGGATTGCACGGTCTTACAAATGGGTAGCACAGACTTTCAAATGGGTAGCACAGTTTGTATCGCAGTTTTTCAAATGGGTAGCACAGTTTTTTAAAATAGGTATCGCAGTTTTTTTGTAAATGGGTAGCACAGTCTTGCAAATGTGTAGCACAGACTTTCATATGGGTAGCACAGTTAATATCGCAGTTTTTCAAATGGGTATCACAGTTTTTCAAAATAGGTAGGCCTATCGCAGTTTTTTGTAAATGGGTAGCACAGTCTTACAAATGGGTAGCACGGACTTTCAAATGGGCAGCACAGTTTTTCAAAATAGGTATCGTAGTTTTTCAATTGGGTAGCGCAGTTTTTCAAATGGGTAGCGCAGTCTTGTAAATGGATAGCACAGTCTTACAAATGGGTAGCACAGACTTTCAAATGGGTAGCACAGTTGGTATCGCAGTTTTTCAAATGGGTAGCTCAGTCTTGTAAATTGATAGCACAGTCTTTAAAATGGTTAGCACAGACTTTGAAATGGGTAGTACAGTTTTCCAAAATAGGTATCGCATTTTCTTGTAAATGGGTAGCACAGTCTTACAAATGGGTAGCACATACTTTCAAATGGGTAGCACAGTTTTACAAAATATGTCTCGCCGTTTTTCAAATTGGTATCGCAGTTTTTCAAATGGGTAGCGCAGTCTTGTAAATGAAAAGCCTCAGTCTTTCAAATGGGTAGCACAGACTTTCAAATGGATAGCACACTTTTTCAAATGGGCATCGCAGTTTTAACGCAGTTTTTCAAATGGAAAGCGCATCATTTAAAATGGATAGCACATAGTTTTTCAAAGGTAGTACAGTCTTGCAAAGGGGTAGCATAGACTTTCAAAGGGATAGCACTTTTTTTTTTCCAAATGCGCTTTGCAATTTTAGCGCAGTTTTTTAAATAGAAAGCGCAAACTTTCAAATGGATAGCACAGTTTTTCAATGGTAGGGCAGTTTTGCAAATGTGTAGCACAGAATTTCAAATGGATAGCACAGGGATAATATGACAGACAGAGACAGAGCACATAGCCCCTAGGTAGCCGAACCCTTATTAAGGGGCACTATCTTGACCAAAAAAGTGTCCCCTTAATAGGGGTGTCACCTGCATATGGCTATCACTATTTAGGTATCCCCTTAATAGGGAGTTTTCTTTAAAATCTCTCAGGCAAATGTTTTAGTTTTGGTGATACCATTGTAGTATATGATGGGTAGAGTAATGGGAAACTATACTTCAGAATAATATGATATTGATTAAAATATAGGCCTAAAACTAATAAACCATTACTTAAATAAAATAATCTTTTTCACAGTAAAAAATTTTTTTGATGAAAAATTTCATCTTATTTTTTGTTTAAATTCATCATCAACGTTACTATTTTTAAGAGGTTATCATGTCTAAGGTCAAGTGGACTCCTGAAATGATGAACTGATTAATAAAAAACCTTGTGTAAAGCGTTTAAAAAAAATGTTTATTTCGTGCTCTCCAGCACCTAATTAATAGGGACAGCATTTTTACATATATAAGTATTTAATACAAATTAAAAATTTGTTTGATGACTTTTCTATTGTGATTTTTCCCCGGAGGTGTTACCACTGTCTAAAATTGCTGTTTGAATAACAGTGTGATATCACCATAAAAATCGATTCGTTATGTTACGTACTGTTGATTGTGTTATTCTGTTGGATGAGTACTTTCGTAAAATAAATGTGAGACAGTCTCGATTACATACATTGCTTTAAATTTCAGGAACATAAAGAATGAAAGTTTTTTCACCCACCCCTCACATTTTTCTGCATTGAAGGGCAAATACTTTTTAAAGTGTAATAACCATTTGTATATAGATTATAGCTACATTTTTGTCGTTTTTGGGGATATGTTAAACAATTGTGCCCCCTCACTAATAGAGGTTGCACCAATCATCTGACACACTTCACATAATATTAAGGGTGTCCCCGTAACAAGGTTTGGACGTAGTGTTAAAGGATATATTTCCCCTCATTTTCCCCTTAATATTAATAACTGAATTTCGTTTTCAAGTTGTCGATTGAAGCCAGGTAAGTTAGCTGCAGTGTTAGCATCTGAGCACTTGTACCGGTATATGGATTATATAATAATAATATACTTATGAAGGGTCTAATTATAAACCAGTGCAATTTGAAGCAAAATGAATTCTTGTCGTAAAATCACTGGTTAAAGTATTTTGTGTTCCTGGTTTGTATAATTTTTGCCGCAACTGTTGTCGTGTAATTATTTATATAATAAGAAAAGTACTAGTTTAACATTTCGTACGTGATTCTATTGCTATCAATTAATTATTGAAGTATGTTGGATAAAATAAAGTCGTATTTTTTCCGCTTCAGATAGTTTATTTTTATTTACCAGGAAACTGGTTAATAATAGAAAGTTCTTAAATTTATGTTGATATAAAATGGATATGAATTAACTATCATAGGAACATGTATACTTGCTTTCTAATTTTGCTTTTAATTATATAGCAGCACTTGCTTGAAATATGGATCACCCAAGAAAGCCTGAAATGGACTTTTTTTCATGCAATGACACGTTACATGTACTAGGACATTTGTGATTTTAATTTACAAGAAAACTTTTCAATTTCAGCATTTTTTTTCTCTTTCTATTCCACATTATTAAATTAAATTTGGTATTTGAAAACTGATTTTGAGTTTGATATAAATCAGAGAATAATCATGTCATTTGAGTTACTGTAGGCCTATACGTTATGATTTATACCGCGGATTTTTCCAAAGACAAGTATCAATTGACGTATCGTTAACTTTAGTAATTGTATTATAGATTTGTAAGAAAGTATATACATACTCAAAGCATGCCCAAAGCATGGAGGTATAACACCTCCATGCTCAAAGTAATCAAATACACGCCATCGTGTATTATGTACCAATATCTCGTAATTAAAGAGATGTCGAGTAACGCTAAGTACTAATTTCAACTTTGCGTTCATTGGCCGATGAGAGTGACACTACGTCACAGATTTCCGGTCACTGCTCCCTTACCAGAGATGGCAACGTCACGATTTCAACTACGCGTTTATTGGTCAATGAGCTTTTTGACAAACACTCCCAATCACCTTGAAAACAACAGTGCTAAATGGGTTTTTAATAGGAACACCATGGTAACGCACAGATCAGAAGATCGCCGCTTATCATAATCTCTAACGTCAGTTTATCGAGGGCGGGTTGGTCTAATGAACGGTTTTTACCGCGCACCGTAAAAACTCTTGATAAATATAAAATGTTAAAATATTCCATTTAACGGATTTGATTGCTTCTTACAGATATTGTACGTATCGCTTGGTGTTCAAAGACCTAACAGACAAAAACTTAAATTACGAATTTCACCAGCTAATATATTTCATAGTTTCCCTTTTGGAATAACATTTATCTTATAAGCCCTATTTAATTTACTAAAACTCACTTCAGTAGGCCTACAGTACACTTCCATAAGAGGTTTTCTTCTTCATTTTTTTTTTTTTTTTTTGTTTCCATTTTTTTTTTTTTTTGTTTCTTTGTCTATGTTGTTATTAAAGTATTTGGTCAAGTGTCATTTCCGTTTGATAATGTTAAATGTGTTCTTTCTGGTCATTCAAAAAGAAAAAAAAATACAGCTCTGTACCATACTAGCATAATACTAGGCCTATACATACAAACCTGTTTGGCTAATGCTTAGTTTAAGTAGGCCGACGGTATATCATCATAACTACTGTTATTAGAATCTTGACAACTGATGGAACAGATTGTTTTGTTTTCTTCCGCGTCCACTGTCTACTCTTCTGATTGGTCAGTTGTTTTTATTAAAACTAGAAAGGGTTCATTATTAACATGTCATACAATATTTTATCTGAAACGTAATTGAATGACATTAATTAGCTATTTTTATGATTATAATAATCATCTGACCATGTCACAACTGGTAAAGTCAATATTTGATTATGTAAAGTAAACATATATGTCTTTATGGCCATCTCTAATTTGGCTGTAAAATCACCTTGACCTAAAATGGACATCATAGCGACCTCTGATATGACTCGATCATTCATCTATATATATTATATATATATGTATATATATATTTATTTATATTTATATATTTATATTATTTAGGACTGTTATTAGAATCTTGACAACTGATGGAACAGATTGTTTTGTTTTTTTCCGCGTTCACTGTCTACTCTTCTGATTGGTCAGTTGTTTTTATTAAAACTCGAAAAGGTTCATCATTAACATGTCATACATTATTTTACCTGAAACGTAATTGAATGACATTAATTAGCTATTTTTATGATTACAATAATCATCTGACCATGTCACAACTGGTAAAGTCAATATTTGATTATGTAAAGTAAACATATATGTCTTTATGGCCATTTCTAATTTGGCTTTAATTTGGCACCTTGACCTAAAATGGACATCATAACGACCTCTGATATGGTATTTAACATAAAATGACCTTGAATGACCTATATATTATTATTATTATATTATTATTATATGTCACAAATGGTATATTTTCTTGACCATAAAAACAGTTTTAAACATCAGAATTCTAGTTTGAAGTGATTCTAAATGCTAAGATATTAATATAGTTTTTGCAAGGAGATAATACTGTGGTACTATCTTTACTGCTCCTTCAGTTAGTCCATTGAATTGGGGATAGTGAGGACTCGTAGTCATATGGACAAAGTCCCAATCAGCTGCAAGTGCCTAAATTCAGCAGTGTTTGAGGCCTGTTGTCTGTCATCAATTCAATAGGTGTTCCCTGTCTTGCACACACAGATTTTATCTTACCTGTCTCTTATACACATCTAGATGTGTATAAGAGACAGCGCATACATTGTGGTAGTAGTCCGTTAAGTATAATAAGAATGACTGACAGACAGACCAGGACTTTACCCGCCATACTCCAACACCACAGACTTTTTAAGATTGCATTTAAAAGTGTTGAGATTAGGTAACGATTTGAAGGAAATTTTTTAAGGAATTCCATGATTTTGGACAAGTGTAAAATATGGATTTTTTTTCCAGAAGAGGATGTATATTTTTCAAATAAAACATTACTTTTAGCAAATCTAGTATTATGATCATGTATGTCAGACTGTTGTTTTGGAAATAGATTATAAATATGTGGGGGTAATGTTTCATTTCTAAAGTGATACATAAAAACATAGTTTTGTAATTTATGCAAATCAAATACATTTAGAACACTAAATTTGTAAAATAAAGGTTTGGTATGGGAAATACGACTTGTCCCTGCACAAATCCTGAGAGCTCGCTTTTGTAATTTAAAAATATTGTCAATAGGAGTTGTTTCATAGGTTTTATAAGGTGGCCATACATAGGTTTTATAAGGTGGCCATTTTTAAATCTAATATGGCTGCCATAATGACCTCCGATAAAATGGTTTCTATCAAAAATTGAATGCTATGACCATAAAGAGCATGTAATAAGTTGGTGCTTTTGCCCAAAACGTCCTTATGGCACTATAGCTGCTTGGGGTCTTATGCATACACCACTAAATATGTCGTCGTATTTGTGGCAGCCATCTTGAAATTAATTATACCCACATCAAATAAGTGTACATACATATATGCATCAGAACTATTTTAGGATTTGTAAATATATTTTAGAAAAAAAAATATGCTGAAACATGTTGAAATGATCATTTTTTTTTTCAATTTTTGGTTAAAACTATCCATTTTTGGCGGCCATTTTGAAAAATACACACTTCCCCTATGTGGATTTTTCTAGACTTTTAGTATGTTCATACAGAGACCTTAAGAAAATGCATTGTGCAAACAGAAATTCTGTTGCAATTTTTTCAACCATAAGATGTATTTTTCTTGTACTAAAATAGAATAACGAGTCAATAATTAAGGTGCACCCCAAAATAGCCTCTAATCTGCTCGCCTATTGTTACTGTCCTTTTTTCCTTCACTTTGTATTTTTTCATACTTGCATTAAAGAATGTTTTATATTTGGATCAAGGTGTTGCAGCTTTAGTGTAAATCAAAATGCTTTAATTACTCATTATAAATCTTTAAACATAAGTAGTTCGTTTTGACTTTTTGTAACTCCGTTTTTCTTGACTTCCTTTTGCGTATTTTTCTAAGGACGACAGGCATTTGTTCCGTTCCTCATCATTCTTTAACACTTGAATCCAATAGTTCTTGCAACTTTCAAAAGTATACCAAAGTAATTTAGATTCGAATATTTCTTTTAAAATAAAGTCAATAAAAGGTTTCTTTAAATCCTCAAATCCAAGTTCACCAAGACTCTTCAATATTCGAGTTATCCTCAAGTGATTATGTCTTGACCTATAAAGAATGAATCACATAGAATAAAATAATATGAGGACAATAACATAAACTAGATTTGAAACTCGTCACTAAGGACGAGTTAGGTGATCCGCTTGTCAGGTAAAAGAAATCTCGCAGTGCTTAAAAGTGAAATACGGAAAAAACACTGTAGCCAGGATTTTCGAACTGTGCAAGAAAATATCAAGTCTGCCGCCCTCTCTCTATTTAAAGAAAGGTGGGGTGAGGTTAGAAAAACATTCATTTTGACCATGATGACATCATCAACGTGAAAAATGATTGAAATATTGTGAAAGGAAATTGTCTTAGCTATAACATGCCCGAAGGTGGGAGACGATCGATCAAGAAAAAGCGAGATACGTTTAAATAAGTATAAAAATTATGACGACAAAAATAAAAATTCATTTTTTTAAATTCAAATGGCAATATGATGACGTCACAATGTCCGATCAGCATAATGATCTATAAAATCATATCTTTCAGAATAGGTAATAAAAATTGGAGGTCATCTTTCATCCTAAGGAGCTATAACTAATTAAAATTAAACACGATTTTGACATTGAAAAATGTTGACGGACGTGTATGTGCACGTTAAGACGAGCGCACGTAAAATTAAGTTACATGACATTCAACCGTCATCTGAAGTTTATGCCTACTGAATATGATTCACAAATGACTACTGGTTAGGATGATATGGGGGCATCACAGATTTGAGGAAAGAAAGATGAGGGGGTTAGAAAAAACATTTATTTGACTATGATGACATCATCAAAATGTAGAAAAAAGTCAAATTTATAAAAGAGAATTGTCTCAGGTATAACTGATTAAAAATAGGCCTGATTTTAGCATATTCTCACTGTATGTTTGCACAAATGCGTGCAAGGATTCCTATGTTTCATGCGCGTGTACGGCATTGCTATTGGCCCTAAGATGACTGAAAAGAATGTAAATTTATGAATACAATGTCAGGAACCCAAAATATGTGAAAAAAAACAAACTTCTAGCTTCCATAGGTGCGCGCGCGTATCGGAAAACGTCAAAAATTTTGAAATGCTCAAAATGGCATGAAACGTGTCCTAATTTAGTCAAAAAGTGATTTTGAGCATTTTAAAATGTTGACGCTCGTGTGTGTGATGAGTTGTTATACATAGCAGAACATTATACAACATGTGACTATTTATTGTCTTTCAGTATGGTCTTACTCGCCACCTTTATTTCTCTGCCTCTGCTGACCCAGAGGGCTCACTCTCCAGATTGCATACTACAATCAACACATCTTCCTTCCTATAAGGATGAACACTATTCCAACAAAACACTTATTTGTTTTTATAATTAAACTGATATCATAAGAACAAATCCCACAAAACACAAAATGGATTGTTCTGCAAGATGATAAAAAAAAAAACGATGATAATAACAACAAAATACATGGTCGTTAATTAAAACTAATGCCATGTCATTCATTCACTGCAAGAGTAATCTATGTAGTGTAATTATTGTTTACGATTTTGCTTCCAATCGCGTTCACTACGTCGTGGGACATTGATATCTTCTGCATGAGTATTATCTCTATCGCCATCATTATCATAATCATTATTTACATTGGTTTTTAAATGGACTTCTTTATCTACATCTTCCGATTCTGGTCTTTCACTAGGTACTGTTGAATTGTTTGTTACAATGTCGGTATTGTACCCAGGTGTTCCAACTGCCAACTCTGGTAAATCATATGAACCTACTCGCTTCACATGATACTTCTGCTGCTTCTTCTTTACCCCGCTCTTCCTTGCTATGAAAGCTTTCGTGTCGAGTTGCTGGAAGTTTAACAAGTTATCTGCCATTAGCAAGTTCGTTTTCATCCTCCGGTTGTAGAGTAGCTCTGCTGGAGATTTTCCACATTCAAGAGGGGTGCTACGGTATACAGTATTTGCAGGGCTTTCATGGTATCTTGATTGATGTGAACTGCTTTTTTGATCAATTTTTTTTACTATCTTTACTGCTCCTTCAGTTAGTCCATTGAATTGGGGATAGTGAGGACTCGTAGTCATATGGACAAAGTCCCAATCAGCTGCAAGTGCCTAAATTCAGCAGTGTTTGAGGCCTGTTGTCTGTCATCAATTCAATAGGTGTTCCCTGTCTTGCACACACAGATTTTATCTTACTTGTCACTGCTACACTAGCTGTGCAGCATGCAAACCTCTATAAATTGCGAAAAGTAATTTGCAATGACTACATGTTCCCTGCCATTAACTGTACAAATGTCTGCGCCAAGTTTTCCCCATGGATGATCTAAGGTTTGGTGGGGCTGAAGTGACTCTGCCATTTGTCGTCTCTGGTATATTATACATAAGTTACAATTGTTTACCACATTAGCTATATCTTGATTTATACGCGGCCAATACACTACTTCCCTTGCTCTCCGCTTACACTTTTCAACACTGAGATGATGTATTTTCTGCAATATTCATTTACACAGTGAAAAGTGGGATGATTATTCTATTTCCCTTAAAAAGCAAGCCATCAACTTCGGACAACTCTTCCCCCACTGTCCAATATTCTTGTAGATTATCAGGAGAATCTTTCTTTTTGTTCGGCCAGCCTGAAAATATCACGTTTGCATAACGCTTTCATAATTTCATCTGTTTCTGTTTCCTTCACAAATTCTGTCTTGCTTTGTGAGGAGACAGGTATTGACACAGTAACCATATTTACATAATTGACAACGTCCTCTTCGGTACTACTCTTTCTTTCAGCTTGTTGATCTACTGCCCTTGAGAGCGTATTTGCCTGCGACGCGCCCCACCCCCTTATATTACAATTTTTTTTTTTTTTTTTTGAGATAATTGAATGGATACACAATTCCATAGAAAGGTTGATTCCATTGAAAGGTTGAATTATATCACGCAATGCATAGCTACAAAGACAGTTTTAGCCAGATGCACCAGCAGAGAAACCTTTGTGCAATCAATCACTCTCTATCGAGGTTAGCAGGTATGTACTGTCAGACCCCATGCACAGTGACAACAGTACACTCAAATGCGTGCATATCTCCATTGACGACACCCCTTTAGTAGATTTACTCTTTTAATAAAGTACAGTTTTTGTGTAGACAACATTTGACACTTTTGACGTGCAAGTTTTGCTTCCGTATTGTTTTCAAGTACAGTACCTGGTTTAATCATATTGTGTAATTTAAAAGATACACTGTATGAAATTGTATAATCCTGTTGTCTCTAATTGACATGAAACAGTGGCGTAACAGGCGGGGGAGGGAGAAAAACTGCCCCCCCCCCCGACGGTTTTTACCGGGCTGAACTAGCTGTCGTATCGGGCTGGGTAATAAGAGAAAACAAAGAGGGGAGAGGGAGGGAAAGAGAAAGAAGAGGAAGAGAAAAGGAAAGGAAAAAGAAAAAGAAAAAGAGGAGAGAAAAATAAAGACAAGAATAAAAAGGAAGATATCATAATGACCAGACTCACAACATGCTGCAACCTCTTCTCCACTTAACTCCTTTGATCTAAGCTGCCAGATGGCGTACTACAGGCTAACCACCGGGGAACAAGGGGAAAATATATCTTTGGAAAATCTTTCCCACCCCCTTATAAACGCCCTTTTCATCCCCTGAAAGTGCCTAAAAATCTCAAATAAAACCATGATGAACATGCTTATTTTTAGTTTCAAACACACGTGTGTGGCCTATATTATAAATAAGATAAGCCCTATGTCGTATTGTTTTCTATATGGGGAGGGGGGTGGGATGGTNNATAAGATAAGCCCTATGTCGTATTGTTTTTTATATGGGGAGGGGGTGTGGGGTGTGTATGATCGGGAAAATTATTACCTTTTCCCCCCTGACCCAATACCCCTGTTACGCGCCTGACATGAAACAAAGTAGGCCTACCTAAACCTAGGGCCTAGGCCTATTTCCAGTGGCGGATTTGTGTGGGGATCCCCCTCTACTTTTTAGCAAAGAAAAAATTACACCCACAGTGTTTAAAACTTCTTTTTCTACCAAAAACACCCTAGGAGAGTGCTATTCATAAATCCACTTGGTGGATATAATTAATATACAGTAGCGGATTTTGTTGTTTGACGACTTTTTTTAACCGTTTTTGGATATTAATTTTCCTTTTTGCTGATTTTGTGATTTTTATGTTCAATGTGGCTGAGAAACTTCATCATGTTTTCTAGAAGTGAAATTTCTCTTTTGAAATGGTGTACATTTATGAGCCTTATGTTGTCAAAGATTATGTTGTGAGTAGATGAATTATTTCTTACAGTATTTAATGACACATGTCATACAGTAGTTGCATTTTGCAGGTACCCTGTATATTAAAAGTTCTTTTAAAATACATACACCTATTATTTTTTTTAATTATTTGTTACTGAAAACTACCATGCTAGATAGTCAAAATCTACTCAATACAACCTCATATTCCTCAAATGTCCCCTGGCCCCAACCTAAGGCTGCTCGCTTCGCTCGCAGATTACCCCCCCCCCCCCTTTTTTCTGGCAGGCTGCATCCGCCCATGCCCTCGGTGCTTCGTACCTTGGCTGGTCGTCCATCTTTACTTTGGCGCCCCCCCTTAATATACAGTAGCGGATTTTGTTGTTTGACGACTTTTTTTAACGGTTTTTGGATATTAATTTTCCTTTTTGCTGATTTTGTGATTTTTATGTTCAATGTTGCTGAGAAACTTAATCATGTTATCTAGAAGTGAAATTTCTCTTTTGAAATGGTTTACATTTATGAGCCTTTGTATGTTGTCAAAGATTATGTTGTGAGTAGATGAATTATTACTTACAGTATTCAATGACACATGTCATACAGTAGTTGCATTTTGCAGGTACCCTGTATATTAAAAGTTCTTTTAAAATACATACACCTATTATTTTTTTTAATTATTTGTTACTGAAAACTACCATGCTAGATAGTCAAAATCTACTCAATACAACCTCATATTCCTCAAATGTCCCCTGGCCCCAACCTAAGGCTGCTCGCTTCGCTCGCAGATTACCCCCCCCCCTCTTTTTTTCTGGCAGGCTGAATCCGCCCATACTGCATCTTGGCTGGTCGTCCATCTTTACTTTGGCGTCCCACCTTATGCTAAATCCTGTATCCGCCCCTGAAGTAGTTATTTTTTACTATGTCCAAAACCTGTTTTAAGCACTCATCATGTTAAGCTTTAGTTGATCCCCATAATGTCATCCACCATAGTGTTTACACCAGGAATTTCTGCAAACAGATTATGAAACAATTTGTGATATACTGGACTGCTGATTCCAAAAGGTAGGCGCAAGAATCTGTACCTGACAAATGGAGTGATGAAGGTACATAACTTGGAGCTATCTTCATCCATTTGTATTTTGCTCCAGGAAATTGTGCAGTAATTTCTGCTCTTGAAGGCAACTTGTAGTGTTCCCTCTTGATTGCTGTATTCAAATCCCTTGGATCCAAACACACACATAGTTTCCCATTCTTTTTATCTACTACAACCAATGATGAAACCCAATCAGTCGGCTCAGTTAGTCCCTGATTCTCCGTTCTTTGCAACTCTGCTTTAAGCTTTGGCTGTAGAGGCACCTTAGGCTGTAGATGGCACCTTTTCGACATGCATGTTGAACTGGTATCTGGTCATGGGCTGCACTTTTTCTGGCAACACCTGAAACTCAATGTCATGATATACACCTTTATATTCACACTATAATGCATTGCCAATAGGCTTCATACAGTTCCCGGAATAGGAGGCAAGTTTGGCATTCGACTTTGTCAGATCTGCACCTATTTTGTTATAAACACATTTGGGCAATATATTAAACATTTTTCCTTTACTACTTATACATCAATTGCTGTTTGTGCACTAGCTTTTCTTACAGCTCCACATTTTGCCCCATTTTTATTGCTATGTCTAGGGTGAGGTCATCCCCTCTTCTAAGCACTTTTCTTGCACTTTTGGGTCTTTAACCCTCATCATGTATTGCATCATGCAGCATGTGTTGCATGTCTGTATAGTTGCAGTATGCAACCAAAACCCTAAGGTCAGTGACAAAGTTATTGAAAGTTTCCATCCCATGTTGGAATCTGCTACTGAATTCCACTGTGCTTTTATTTTGTTGCGCTTTGGGGCGACATACTTCAAATTTCTTATAAACACCCTCAAGCAACTCGTTCTTGGCTGGCACGGCTTCTGCTATTTTCGGTAGTTTCTTTTGCTGGTTGGAAGATGTGGTAGATTTCCCTTCCTCTATCCCCTATAAATTTCATAAGGTAATTGACATTCTGAACCTCCGACTTGTCGCTAAGGGGACCATTGAACATAAACACGCAACATTGCTTAAACCGTTTAAACTCCTTTATATTTTTTATTCCAGTTCATATATGGCTTCCTGTCCCTATATTCATATATATATATTTTTTTTAAGGTCGTGCTAGTGCTGGGCACTTGAGTTAAGAACCGTATAACAGCAACGATGTGTTAGCTGCTTTGCAACACAGCCCAACACAAAATCAACTGAACCGTGTAACAGGGCGAACCATTCACCAACACACGCCACTAAATACCTGTACGTCAAGCAGTCTGAATCTTCACTGAGTAGCGAGGAGGCCTAGCGTTGATCTCTTGTAGCTTCACAAGGATGCACAATTTCCATTGATGGGTTGTACCTCAGCCGGAGGCAACCAAGTTTCTTTCGACACCATGTGATGAGTTGTTATACATACATTAGCAGAACATTATACAACATGTGATTCTATTTATTGTCTTTCTGTATGGTCTTTATTTATCTGCCTCTGCTGACCCAGAGGGCTCACTCTCCAGATTGCATACTACAATCATCGTTATGACGCGCACGCAAAATATTTTGACATTCAACCTTGACCTGAAGTTTATGCCCACTGAATATGATTTAGAAATGACAATCGGTTAGAAAGATATTGCGAGTAGATGACACCACACATGACTGAGCACATTGAAAAGCTTATTGTGGATATTCTAGGCCAATTAGCCAAATGTTCATTGAAGCGTGCATGTACGTAGCTCTTGGCAATTTTGAAATATCGTGCGCACAAATAATGGGGAGAAAGAAAGAATAAAAAGGATGATCTCTGACAATAACAAGAGGTGATCCGCTCGTGAAGCGGATCACCAAATATAGTTACTGTATTAAAAGGAACAAAAAAAACAAAACAACAAAACAAAAACGAATAATCAGTTGTGGTTCCAAGAGGTGGCAAAAGAGTGTGAAATCATTAGACTTTCCTGCACCATAGCCCAGTGGCGTATCTAGCTGGGTGTGCGGGGGAGGGGGCATGTGACTTTCGCCTCCGAAAACCACAGTCAAGTAGTTAAAAATCACTTAAAATCACCTTATTTTGTGAGTTAGCACCCCTCAAATGATCATCAATCCCCCCCATTTTACCTTCGCGCCCCCCCCATCAGCACCCCCATTTAAAGACTTCTAGATATGCCACTGCCATAGCCACAATAGACGCAAAATACCCCACCCTCCCACCAGTCCCGTCACCTCAGAATATAGATTTTTCATTGCCACAGATAGTTCAGATGGAGCAGTGTGATCTATTGTACAATCTTAACAAGGTAATGGCAATTGAAATAAAAATGTAAAACAATAATATTTTGGAGGAAACCCTGGTCACTATACTTTGTTTGGTTTTAGAGATAGGTTATAATAGATTATTAGGTTTATTAATAGATTATTAGGTTTAGGTATAAAGTAGGCATTGGAGAACAACTCACCCATGTTCCATGTGGGTCAATAACTCACAAGAACTCTACAACAAGTATTAATTTTTGGGTGTTTTTTTTATGATTATTCAAAACAAACTACATATACAGCAGTATGGACACTCAGTTCTACAGAGTAGCATTGCATGCAGTAATTTAAATAATACTGTCATCATTATCTTTGATCATCAATTCATCAGCAAACATAAAATGTGTAGAAAGCACATTACCAGGAAGTGAACTACAGTATGGAGAAAGGGTACTTTAACATTCAACACAATATATATGTGAAGGCGGCTTGGATTCATAAGAACTCTAACATAAGATTAAACATAATGGACATTATTTTAAAAGAAGAATTAAAAAACTGTAAAGTGAAAACTTGGATTTCTAGTTGTTGCTTGGCTTTGCCTTTTATAAGCAGATATAAAAAATACATCTATTAAATGAAAACCAAGTATTTACAACATATAAAATAATCTTTTCCAGTGTATTATTATTCCAATCCAATGTACAGCATTACAATTTTGAAAGAGTGACAACAGACTACATACCTGTTCAGATGAGAAGCTCGTTCTGACCAATTATCTGCATACTTTAACAACTTCCCTTCATTATCTGACTTTATTCCATAAAATCCCAGCATTATTCTATAAGATTTGAGAACTCTATCTTTGGCGTTCTTATTTTCCTTTATTTTCTAATAAATAAAAAAATGCACATTTTTTGGCAAGGCTAAAAATGATACAAGGATACAATATGTAGACGCTCTCATAAAACTAAAATATTATATATTATTAATATTTATTGGTCAGCCAAAATTAATGGTCGGCCAAAAGAATCGGAAAAAAATTCTTAAAAATGAAATCAAAATTTTGAATAGCTGGTTTAAATGGATACATAAACTATTATCTGATAACCAGAAACTGATAAAATAAAATAACATTCACTGATTTGATCTAGATATTGTACTATGAAAATATCAGGCAAGAGAAGATGTATGCAAAAGAATAAAGGTAAGGTATTATTCAATGTCTGTTAAGTGACGGGAAAATTTCTCATTTAAATTTATAAATTTTATAATTCAATACATCACATAAATATACAAATTAAAGAGTTCAAATATAGAATTCCATGCATTATAATTTCCTAACATTAATACAACCTAATTAGGATGTATTTATTTAATGTAAATATAGCATGATTTACTGATTTATTAAGATGTAGTTATTCAAGCAAATTTACTGCAGTATATGATACTAAAAAATAAATGCAACCTAATAAATCAGTATGTTGTATTTATATATGGTTGTGGATAACATGTTGAAAGGTAACCATTGTGGAACACACACTCCCTCACCTTTGCTTCATGTAGTTGTAGTTCTTGCGCTCTCCAATTTATACCCGACTCCCTGATGGGAAACAGCCTTTTTTTTTCAGAGTACATAAAACAAATCATACAGTAAATAACATTTTTTGTGACTTTTTATCCAAAATGAAAAAAAAAAAATATGAATGAACTTTAAAAACAAGTTGTTTCAATGGTTATCATTTGTTTTGATTTTGTTATGCTCCACTGTTTGTAGGAGGATTCCATTCATGATTTACACACGTACACACGAAGGGATATGAAATACAATACATATTGTTAACTTACAAAAAAGTGTGATTTGTAATTATCTATAAGCATGAGTGTTGGCTGGCCACAACACTCATAGCCACAAAGATTTCTAAACAACCTCAGCCGGCCCAACCTGGGCCTCGGCAGTAGGCTGAAGCATATAGGCCCTATATAATATCTAGAGCCTTCATTGTCACACGCTGCAGGCATGTATAAATATGAGGTGCTATGTTAGAATGTGTAGGAAGAGACTTACCATTGGATGTAATCATGCCTTCTTTCTAAGGTATCATAGTCAACAGCCCAATCACGATGCAATTCATCTATGAGTATTCCTAGAATGTCAATGCCAACAAATGCTATCAGTTTACATGAGATACTATGTAATATAGTAAAACGAGAAAAAAAACAAAAAAAAAAAAAAACAGTTCAATTTCAATAATGAAGCTATATCAGTGTCTACTCGCTTGTGAATTTAGATATTTAATAACTTTCTCATTCCAACCACAACGTAAAAAATGGAACATCAAACTGTCAATAAAATCATAAAATACAAGAAAATTTAATTTTATCAATTTTGCCAGTTAAAACACTTTAACTACCAACAAACAAATACTGTAGTGATAACTATTAATTCGTAGCATTGTAAGGTTATAAAACTCCTAAAGTTTGCTAACTGGACGCTCAATTCTATTACACAAAAAGGAAATGTAAACTAAAAACAACTAAACTGTACAAACCAAAAAACAGTAAAGAAATGATTTTATTATCAACTAAAGCGTATTTGAGGGTCAGTGGCGGTGGGGAAAGCGTTGCACCAACACTTAACAGTGCAGCCAAAATATCATCTAGGTGAGGCGAGGTTCACTCCAGATCAATACAATGACGACGACTGGGATTTCAAGAGAGATGAGATGGTCAATTGGGCGACGAAAAAGGGTAGGCCTACCACCACTAGCCCTAATTTGGGACCATAGGTTCTTATTATTGCCACCTGAAAAAAAATTCCTGATCCACCACTGAGGGTGTAATAATGAGCAAGTTTTGCTTACCATTCGGTTCATATGGTATGCTGTTCGAATAAAAGAGCCAATTTTTTTCTTTAGATAAATCATCACGTTTACCCTTGAAATAAACAAAAGGTTTCTATTTTGCATAAATTTAGATACTTGCTAATAAATGAATCATGATTTAGAACTAAATAAAGAACATCTGATATCATTATGCACATAAAGATACTTATCTTCAGCATCATTGGTTTGCATTCATCAAGCTAGGCAGAAAAACCAAACTGAGTTGGACAGTTGACATTAAATTTACCTGATAGGATTAAAACATAAAGATCACTAAAGTACTGTATAGGGAAGTTGTTGTACTTACCGGATATCCTTTCCGGTATATATCTGTGTCCTCTAACATTCTCTGTAACAATAATATAATTAATATTGAATAATTTATGTGGTAAGAAATTAACTGATGTGATTACAACAGACATTACCTGGTTCACACTACTATGTTTCAAACACAAACCAAAGAGGCTATACATGCCAATGTGAGCTGAATTATTGTTTCTTTTAGTTATTTGAGGCTGTGATATCACATGTACAGTTGCAGAATGATGAGTCACAAGGCCTGAGGGAAAGAAAGTGTTTGGGATCCCATGCATTTAATTTTTAGTAGTCAATTACAAGGGGGCTCCTTCAAAGTGGAATATCAAACAATACCATAGCGTGTTATATTACTGTAATTTAACTTGAATTCTCTGTGTCTCTAGGTATCACTTTACTTTATTATTGTGGAGTATTTAAATGTTTCTAATGGCCGGAGCTGAATTGTGGACTATAATGTCAAGGCTTTGTTAGTAGAGTGAGCACTGTTTATTTGTAGGAGGACCCTCTGGAGCCGTTCGGACCTGAGGCCAGGGGCTTCGCCCTTTGGCACCCCTTCCCCCTCCAAGAACTCATAGGTTTAACACTACTGCATATGTTTATATATTATGTTATTTGCTGTACACAATGGCATATCTAAAAAAATGACATGGGGAAATGGGGAGGGGTTTTTTAGTATGTCACTATTTTTATTGTAAACCTTGGAATACAAATCTCATTTACTTTGTTTATGACAATAAATTTTGAACTTTAACTTTTAAAAGTGGAGGAGCTCAATGGTTAAATGAAGAGGGCACTAGCTGGTCAAATGAGGTGATGGGCATTACATTTTGCACAGCAAATTACCATTAAAGGGGCACCTGAGTAAGGACTTTATAAAAGTCCTTGGCCTCGGGTGGACGTGGGAGCTGTTTTTGGGTGCTCCACTACACCCTCCTATAGGTATGCCACAATCTGTGTACACATTCAACTTCAAGGGCCTGGTGTAAATGTAGTTGCATTGCTTGTATTTGAATCAACATTTAAGTGTGAAATGAGTTTAAATGTTATTTCAGAAGCCAGACTCCTAATATTTTTTTTATTTTTTTATTTTTTTCATTGAAAGCCCTGTCCAAACTATCAAATTTTACTTGACAAGAAACTGTCAAGTCAACATAACTGTCATGATGTGATGTCATCATGACCACATTTAGGCATGTCACATGTTTTTGTCAAATAAAATTTCAGTTTTTAAGAAAAATCTAATTTTTGTATAATGTTATAAAGATTTATAAATATAATACGGAATTGCTAGTTTAACTGAATTTAGACTTTCCTAAGAATGAAAAAAATGTAAAATAAGACTGAAATTTGATTTTTTGTGTTCCACACAAAAAATAAATGCGGATGAATTTTTCATGTTGATTTTGCGATAGGTCGTGAGAAGAAATATCGTAGGCGCCGAAAACATTAGCCTATTCAACGCTGCTAGTCTAGGCCTAGCCCTTACCTCGATTTAGGTTCTGTTATCACACATAAAAACGGCCGACATGATATTTTCCGTTACTAGTATTGACACTTGTGAATATAATATTTCACAGGAGTTATTTCAAATTTGTTAAAAAACTGATTCTGACTGAGATTTTGACACTTAAACAAACATATCTCAGTCTAACCAAACGACCGCATTGTGCGAGATGCGAAGTACAAAAACTAATCTCATTAGAGAGGGCGCACTTTATTGACTGTATAAAGTATACATAAAAGCCAGAGTATTCCAGTGGATGCGATCTACAACCTCTGAATTTGCCTAGTAACGATGAATTCGTCGAGAAAATGGTAATATTTTATGAGAAATAGTCTGTATTTCTCATTTTTTTATTCTTTTGCGTAAAACTAAAATTCATGCCAATATTTTTCCATGATTTATAATAATTAGAGTAATGCAAATGCATATTTTCTAAAAAAAGTCAGTTTTTAGTGAAATTTTGCCGGGAATGGAGCTTTGTACAGTACAAATATTGAGTTTTATGTTTTTTTAGCTCAACAAAGTGTACAGAAATAATAAAAATTGAGAAAGCATAGCTATATTGATAGTCATTCTTACAGAATAAGGCGAGTAGGAAGTTCTGTGTGAAACTTCGTGAGGTACACAATGCGTTACTGGACGAGTTGCACTGTGTTGAGTTTTGTCATGTTTTACACCATGTGTTTTACCATGCTGTTGTGCTTCCTGAATAAAAAAAAAAAAGAAACTAGCAAAACTATTTTTTTTATGACTTATACACAATAAAATTATGCGCTTTTTTTAACTGTACTCCTTACTTTCAATTTGATATTTTTGTTGCTACAAAAATTTTACAATAATAATAGTAACAATCGAAATAAAAAAGGCACATTGTCATGCCTCTATATTCATCAAGATACTCGACATTTTATTTAAAAAAACCAAAAAAAAAGGAACAATCATTTGCTGCAAAATTGTAATTTAATTTTTAAAAAATGATTCCTTGAATATGAAAACTCAATGCACATTATTAGAATTTAAAAAAATGTTATATATAATTTTAATAATAAAATTATTGTAAAATACTGATAAATTTAATATATTGTTAAATATATAGTAAAATACATATAAATATTCAAAACAATAACCAGCAATATATTTTACAAAATCTGGTATTTTACACATTTGCCTTTTTATATTTAATTTGACAATACATTACCACAGCATTTTTTCATGGCAAATCAGCATTTTGCAGTTTTATCTTTTAATTCACATTTTAAAAATGCAGACAGTTTAATTTCAAGTCACTATAGCATATGTGAGTGGCATGGCTTGCATTTGATTCAACACTACCTAAACTGAAGTGTAAAATGAGTTAAATAATTCAGGAAGCTAAAATTGTAAATATTATTTTTTTTTCACTATTAAAAAACATATCCACTCCTTTATGCTCTGTGCACATTATCAAATAGTGACAAATAAATGTGATACACCAATATTTGTCACATAAAATATGATAGTGTTGACGTAGCATAAGCCTATAAAACATTACATTACATTCACATTTATCCTGATATATAAATTGGCAACAATTTTTTTTTTCATTTTAGACAATATATGAAATTGGTTGTAATTAATAGCCATTCTTACAGAGAAAAAATGTTTGTGTGAAACTTCCTGAGCTGCAGGACGAGTTGCACTGTGTTGAGTTGCATCATATTTTACACCATGTGTTTTACCATGCTGCTGTGCTTCCTGAATAAAAGAAAGGAAATATATAACTCATTTGCAGCAAAAGCTGAATTGAGAGAAAATTCGTTGATTGACTTAAAAAATACTGTACAATTTAATTTAATTAATTAATGAAATATTTACATTAAGAATTGAATCATACAGTATTACTAAAGGAAAACACATTAACATTATTAAAAATAATATTAAATATTTTTTTTGTAATGACTTGTTTTATCGCAGGCCCATATGCAGGTTGTGCGACGGGTACACCCCCCCCCCCCATTGCCAAAGCACTCTCACACGTCTCAGAAATCTATCCACCAAAACTCGTTGACCAATCAGAGCAGACCAACTAAGACTGCCTCTAATTTGTCGTACAAGCAAGGACCCTTTACTGTATTTATAAGCTATTTGAGGAATTTCAGTATTTTTCCCTGCCGCTTGTGTGTCAATGACTCGCTGTGTACAAAATCATCTTCTTTTTATAGGTTTCACTAAAATTATCTTTATATTCTCGTTTAAGTCTGCGAGTGCCATTTCCGGCCCACTAGAGGTGACATACAATCATAACTTTTTCTTACCTCCACCCAATTATGGTGGGGCTCAGATGTTATAGACCCCAGTGGCAGATTCAAGGGCGGCTGGGCTGAGCCAGCCTCGCCTCGCCCCCCCCCCCTAAATTTTTGAAAGTTATAAAGAAAATGGAGAAAAAAAAAAACATTTATAACCAAATTTAAGTCTGGGAGTGCCATTTCCAGCCATTTAGAAGTGCCATAATCATAAATCATTAACTTAGTAGCCTTAAATAGCCTTTTAAAAATGGACTTTAAAAAATAATTTGAGAAATATATAGCCAAATTTTAATCATTTACGATGAAATACATATCCGGGAACAAAAATGTAAAGCGGATTAGCTATTACCATCACTGTAATGTGTAAATTGGCAAATAACCTCCACATTCCCTTACCTCCCAGTACAAATTTATCTTTTTGTGACGTCACAAAAAGATTTTCAGTGACTTTCGGGGGGAATTTTTGGGGTAAGGCATTGTCCAATACATTTAATATTGGGTGTCCGAGGCTTTCCAATGACTTTCTAAACAATGATGACAAGATTTTGGATTTCTAGAAACCGTTTCATATCCATTTTAATACTATTTTAATATTGCCTTCAAAATCTCAACATATCTACAAAAAATGGTCTGAGTGTCACCATGGCTAACAATATACAATTATTATTAGTGATTTTCTTAATTTACTTCATACGTTGTAAGGAATTGTTATACTGTCGTATAACCTGCATTCCTGGAAAAAAAGGTCACTCGGACCAAGCCTTCGGACCAATGGACCTTCGGAGCAAAGACCTTTCGGACCAAAGTTACGCACCCATTTACTGGCATTAGGATGTATCATACCAACCAGGGCTATATCACCAGCCTGTTTCGCAAGTTTGGTTGAGCCCTTACAAAAATGTCCTATAGGATCCTATAAGAGAAAATCTTATAGGAATCTTATAGATTTTTCGTCACATCTATAGGATCCTATAGGATTATTTCAATAGATATCCTTTAGGAATCCTATAGGAATC